>NC_083701.1:57242500-57542500 GCF_033118175.1 Dama dama
GGCTACTAAATGCTTCAGAATAATGTAATCAAAGTAGCTTTATAGTTATGGCTTTAATACAAGGGAGATGTAGGACATTGTAAAGGAACTGATGATTTACTAAAACTCAACACTATTACCATGTTGAAAAAAGTAAAGCATTGTAAAGGTGGCTCAAAGAAAATTACAAACCATTAAATTTTCCTTGGAAAGCTGCACCCCCATTCTAAGTACTTCTTAGTTATTAGATGGACTTCCCTGGTGGCTCAAACGGTAGAGAATCCCCCTGCAATACAGTAGACCCGGGTTTGATCCCTGGGTCAGGAAGATCTGGAGAAGGGAATAGCTACCCACTCCAGTATTCTTGCCTGGAGAATTCCATGGACAGAGGAGCCTGGTGGCCTACAGTCCATGGGGTCACAAAGAGCCAGACACAACTGAGCGACTAAGCACTGGTTATAAGATAAACATTAATGAATTTAACGGAGACATACAACTACCTAGAGAAACAAAACTTCAATAAGTATGTCAAATAAATAATTTAAAATGAATGTTTTATTTAAATTAAGCAACTCCTTAAAATATGCACTTTCAAATCTCTTTAACAAGTCCATGAGAACATCAGATATACGATACTGTGGGTCTCTTAAAAACAACCTTATTACACTTATTAGTGATATGTTCTCAGACAGGCACGTAAAGCTTTCAGAGCCTTCTTATCTAACACATGCTGCCCAGTTCTGCAAATTAAATGAGACAATGCACTGGAAAACATTGAGCACAGCTCCCTGGCACACAGCTGTTCTATGAACATTGACAAAGAGTGGGAGAAGCAGAGGAGTTTCTTTTACAACTTGAAATGAATTTTAAAGACATACCTCTACTTATAGTAGAAGTGTCTCTCTAGCAAATCAACATAGTAGGGACCTCACCTTGATGATTCCAAATACAAAACAGAAATGAATTATTAAAGAAATCTCAAGTTTTGAGATGGATTTTGGGTGTGGTTTGGTGATGTAGATTGGACATCTGGAGCTCATGCATTTCCTGTCTCTCTCTAGGACAACAGGGAACTTCCCTGCCTCCTTGGACAGGTTGTCCAGGGAGCTTGCTTTGGCCAGTGAAAGGTGTGCAGAACTGATGTGTGTCAATTCTTGTCGGAAGCTAGAAAAACCAGCCTGTGCTTGAGCACGATCTTTTCCCTCTCTTACATGTTGTTTCACATGGAGGTTCTACCAGCTGGGGTCATGAACTAAAGATATCATGGGGCAGTTCTAGGGCTCACTTTCTTTCTTTTTTTTTAAAAAAAATTTTGTTCATTTATTTTTGGCCTCACTGGTTCTTTGTTGCTTTGTGCAGGCTTTCTCCAGTTGCAACAAGTGGGGGCTACTCTTCCTTGCCTTATGCATACTTAATGTGGTGGCTTCTCTTGTTGCAGAGCATGGGCTTCCGCAGTCATGGCACACAGGCTTAGCTGCTCCTCAGCATGCGGAATCTTCCTGGAAGAGGGATCGAACTCACGCCCCCTGCATTGGCAGGCAGGTTCTTTCCCACTGCCCCACCAGGGAAGTCCCTAAGGCTCACTTTTGATGAATATGGAACATCATTTGTTTAAGACACTGAGATTTTAGAATCCTTTGTTATTGCAGCTTAATGCAGTCTATTCAGAGCCTGGTGTTGCTGCAGTCCATGGTGTCCCAAAGAGTCGGACACAACTTAGGGACTGAACAACGACAAATTCTGAGTGATACGTTAATATCTAGGCTCTTGAAACCATTGGGAATAAAAAGTCTCTAGGTTCTATCAATTCTAGTAGAGACTAAATTTTGAGCCAGTTCAGAACTTATGACATATTTTCAATAAATTTATTCTCTTCTTTAATATGAGTACTATTGTCATTTTCTATGAAAGTCATACAAAAATTTATCCACACACTTGTTCAAGAAGTGAGTTGAGCTCTTCACAGTCTGATTCCAAAATTATCTTTTTTTTTTTTTTGTTTGGCTGCACTGCACAGCATGTAGAACTTCCCTTACCAGGGATTGAATGTACGTGGAAACTTAACCACTGGTCCAGCAGGGAAGTCCCCAAATCTGTCTTTCTGATCTCATTGCTCATGACATCTCCCCATGAATCTAACACTTCAGCCACACAGATTGCTTGATTTAAAAAAAAAATTATTGAAGTATAGTTGACTTACAATGTGTGTTAATTTCTGCTGTATAGCAAAGTGACTCAGTTATACATATGTATGCATTCTTTTTCATATTCTTTTCTATTATGGTTTATGCTTGATTTCGGTTAACATACTATGATCTATTCAGATCCCTTGCTTTTTTATCTTGGTGTTTCTTTTATCTAAGGTAGCTTCTTTCTTTTGCCTGCTGTTGAATTTCCACTTGTCTTGATTGCTGTATGATTTCTGACTTTCTATCCTCTTTTCAACTAAAAGCCACACTGCAGAGGTAAGTGCTATAATTAGTTTGTAATCGGAGCAAAGTACTATGCAGTGATGGCTACTGATTTATTCATTCATTAAACAGTTTGTGTCGATTTACTCACAGTTCACAAAATTTTGAACACCTTTTGCTGAGAGAACAGGTCAAAACTATTTGATTCCTTAAATAGAAATTAAACAAGCATTTGTAACTTTTTTTAAAAAAAAGCTTTAGTGTCAGAAGTGTCATAAAAGAACTGAACAGCCACCCAAGAGTCCCCACTGTCCATGGTTTCATTAGATGTTTCTTCAAGAAAAAACGGAAAGTCGACCAAAATCTCAGACAATGAAGAAACTTGTACAGTGAACATTTTAAAACCTAAATGCTATAATTAAAGATCATTTTGAGGATGATTCAACATTTCTAGATATTTATTATTTTCACATTAGCCTGGCATTTAGAGGCCCTACAGACTGATTCAACTTTATTATCACTCATGTAGCCAAATTTGTCTGTTGCCATTCCCTTATATAACCCCTGTCTACTTTCCAAACGCTTCTGTCCTCTGAATGTCCTACACACATTCCTACCCTAGTGTTTACTCACAACTCCTTGCTGAAGTCCTTCCCTAACTTATCAAAGGGCTCCTGTCCTGCCAGATCTTAATCCACATATTCCTTCCATCACGATGCTTTCCAGTAGCCCACGTGGGCAGCTTCTCCTTAGGCCCTTGCTGCAATTATCACATGAATCATTTATTTATTGGATGCTTAGCATGTGATATTCTGCTAATTTTATTATTACTATAAACTCATTTATGGTCAGGAATACCATCCTAATGTTTCTGATCCTCATCATCTTGACTTGTACTCATACAAAGCAGACCTTGATACTTAAAAGGAAAGCTTCCGCTGACTATTTAATGATGGGTCCTATCCATGAAGGTACCAAGAGAGAGCTTCTTGGCAGGGTTGAGTAGCTCAGAAGATTCTTGGGATTAGCTGTTCTTTGTTGAACCACTTTACACAATACAAAAACTAATTCCCCTCTTTATCACTACAAATCTGGACTATTAACCATCAGGCTCCCTTCAGCCTTCTCCTCTCCAGATAGCAAGAAGAAAGAAGCTTTCAATCTTACAGGATGCTAAGTACTATGTAGGAGCCAATGATAAAAATTAAAATCTAACATCACAGGTAATCATGATGTAGCCTTTCCATTTTTTATTAAAATACCCAAGCAAGAACCAGAAGATGAAAAAAAAAAAAAAAAATCATAGCATCCTTGAGACATCCAAAAGTTAACTGTTAGAAACTGATGGAACTTCTCCAGCTGAAAGGTCACTGAAATTATACTACATAAAGCACTTAATGGCTAGACAAGCAGCAAATAGAAGAAATCTATGTAGTTAAAAAGCAAGCAACTTTACTTCTCTCTTTCCTGTAAACTGCTTCCATAGTATCTTGGGATATTTTGCCTCTACTTTTTGACATGATCAGGATACTGTTTTCTACCTCTATTCATAAGAACATATGTCTATTCAAGGACCCAACTATCCCTTTCCCTAAAATTAATTACCTGGAAAGAAAGCTACTTGGAGAGACGATGTGTGGAAAGAATAAATAGAAGAGATTTGCTTAGGGCACTGCGTCCTTTGGAGGTAAGAACTCAGAGAGGGAGGGACAAGGAGCAGCCTCCTTAGTGCCGCATAGATAATCCACTGAACATGGTAAATCACACAAACTGGGTTCTGAGTTCCGCGCTGGGTCCCCAGCCTCCCTGCTGTAGATCTGACAAGGACCACTGGACCATTGTTCACGTGACTGAGCGTGAGGTTAAGGTAGAGCAAGCCTGCATCCCAGTTTATGTCTCTAGTATTGGTACACTTGTGAACAGTACACCCTTCCCCTAAAAAGGATTCTAATTGATGGAGAGCAATCACCTTGGTCTCCTGGGAAAAACCAGTTCTGGAATTTCCAATTCTCTCTTCTCATTCAAGGATGAGGAAATTTGAATAGCCTAGAAAGTTTACTAAAAACGAAGGAAAAGTGTACACTGTCTGACTTAGAGGAACCATATACTTTTAAAAATGACATGCAATATGCAACTTTTTCAGAAAGTAAATTATATCAACAGTGAAAGATAGGAAGACATGGAAGTATAGGACAGAGGGGGAAAAAAAGCCATAAGGAATATCAGTGGATGTGCAAAGGTGTCTGGATAGGACTGAAAGGAATCGTTTTAAGGAAACAGCTGTAAAAGAAAAATAAGATTTCTTGGAGGCTAGACAACAAAACTGACACTGCAGGAAGCTAAATCAGTATGCACGCGCACATTTAAAAATTTCTCCATTAGGGAAACAAGGCAAAGAAGGTTTTAGATGGTGCATTGCAAAAATAGAGAAAGAAATCTTATCCAAAAATATAGCTGTATCCAAGGAAGAAAATGAAACAACTAAAAATAACAAAAATAAAGATCCAAAGAATTTACTACATTTCAATAAAACAGATATTTAGACCTAGTCCAGAAAATATTTTGACAGACAGGAAATAAAGTTTTTTGCAAGCAGAGAGGGAAATAAATAGAAAAACTTCAAAGGAACAGGGATAAACATTAGGCTTTTGTATCCAACAAGTCTGGCAACATCTATTGACATATATTGCTAGCCTTACATGTAATTTTAAATTTTGTAGTAGCTGTACTCAAATAATAAAAACAAACAGAGAAAATGACTTTTAATATATCTAGAACATTGTCAGATTATATAATTATACATAAATTTTAATGAAATACCTAATACATTATCTCAACTTATATAGTATAAAATATAGTGTGTTTTATAGTACAGAATATATATTGTACAAAATTAAGAAGACATGCAGTCTCATTAATTTTATGCTATATAATCAGTCTATTAAATTTATATGAAATATGTTTATAGCTATCTATCTACATATAGATAAATATATATGGATATAAATGTAGTAGTAAAGAACCTGCCTGCCAATGCAGGAGACATAAGAGACATGGGTTCGATCTCTGGATGGGGAAGAGCCCCTGAAGAAGGGAATGGCAACCCACTCCAGCATTCTTGCCTGGAGAATCCTATGGACAGAGGAGCCTGGTGGGCTACAGTCCATGGGATCACAAAGAGTTGGACATGACTGAAGTGACTTAGCATGCATGTATACAAAATAGAAGGCTAAATAAATTGTGGTGAAATCCAGTCATCCCATACTTACTTACTGAATGCCAAGTTTGTATCATGCTCTGTGTCTTGGGGCAGCTGTCTCTTAATTGGGGTATATGAACTGCTCAAAGTACCAGAAGATATTCCAGGATTTCACCTGCATAGGTGATTCAAGGGAATCATTTTCTAAGTTTTCACTAGTTCTCTCTTTTGCCCTTTCATTCACAGAAGTCCATTTCTGTCTTTAGAAATAAAAGGTACAACCCATTTTTACGGCGCCTCACCGCAAAGTGCTAAAACCCCCCAGCTTGCCAAAACAAAGGGAAAGCTCCAGGATACAGCCTCTGTTAAAGGCGTGTGTGTGTGTGTGTGCGTGCACGCGTGTGTGCGCACGCTAAGTCACTTCAGTTGTGTCCAACTCTGTGTGGCCCTATAGGCTATAGCCCGCCAGGCTCCTCTGTCCATGGGATTCTCCAGGCAAGAATACTGGAGTGGGTTGCCATGCCTTCCTCCAGGAGATCTTCCCAACCCAGGGACTGAACCCAGAGCTCTTAAGTCTCCTGCGTCTACAGGCGGGTTCTTCCCCACTAGTGCCACTTGGGAAGCCCCTCTGTTAAAGGAAAGTGCTTTAAAAGCACATCTGAAATACTGAAGTGGGCTGGGGCTTCTTCCCTCCAGGTGACACAACTCTTGGTAAGGGTTCATGCTTTCTCTATGTATCTATTTAAGGATCAAATTCAGAACAGAGAATAGTGTTCTGGCGACATGAATTAACATGCTTAATTGAATTGGAAAACAAAGTCAGACTTTCTCCTTAAAGAAAATAAGAGTGATCTGGCTGGCTGGCAGGGCAGTGAGGTGTTCTCTGGCAATTAGGTCACCTGGAGATACTTTTAATGAAATGATTGAGCTTGATCTGCAGCTCCAAGGTTTTAACAAAACTATGCTGGGGGTACCCACACAATATAATAAACCTGATATAATAAACACTAGTATTTAACAGTGATAAATTAATAGTAAATTAATCATAGATAAAAATCATAAATAAGAGTAAGTAATCATAACTAACAAGGGAATTCATTCTATTTCAAAATTCATTTATGGGAAACTTGAGAGCTAAGTCTTGTGAACTGTGTAAAACATGGAAAAGTGAATCTTGAAAAAGGACGCTGATAGAGCAGGGGTGACTCAGAATGGAAGGCATACAGGACAGCTCCTAAGAACACCAGCAGAGTGATGTGGATAATTAATTGACTTTCTGTCCATTTGCTTTCATCCCTAGATGGTCGTTACAATCACTGACTCTGGCCAGGTTACTGGAGGTCCTAATGGCATCTTTCAAATAAATGTATGCTCTGTGTAAGGTAAACGTGACATGTAAATTGGGGAAAGTTTTCTCTGCATGTTAAGAGTGGCTGTGGCTCCAGTGAAGTCAGTCATTTAAACTTGACACCCATTACTTCTAACAGAAAATTATCCAATGAGATGACTCAGTATTTTGGTATTGGCCTCTGCGTAGCTATCAAGGCTGTTAAATTTAATTTGAAAATGGAATCCATCATAAAATATTAATCACAAAGGACTGCTGGTATGGAGACACTTATCAGTCTATTAATTATATCATGAATTCCAGTTGGCTTTGATCCTACCCAGATAATCAGGCACAAGGAAGGGTGTAACGACTAATATAGTAATAACATTGTTAAATATAATAACAACAATAATAACTAATATATAATGGGTTTTACTTCTTACTATAAATTGTGGTAAGCACTCTGTATATGTGTTAATATTACCTAAAACTCTTCTTTATAAATGTTTTAGGATAAAGCTTCTGCAATTAGGGTAGTTGGTGGTGGTTTATTCACTAAGTCGTGTCTGACTCTTGCAGCCCCATGGACTGTAGTCCACCAGGCTCCTCTGTCCGTGGGGTTTCCCAGGCAAGAATACTGGAGTGGATTGCCACTTCCTTCTCCAGGGGAACTTCCCAACCCAGGGATTGAACCTGCATCTCCTGCACTGCAGAGAGTCTCTTGCATTGCAGGCAGGTTCTTTACCACTGAACCACCAGGGAAGCCCTCTGCAATTATAACCATCCCCATTTTACATAAGACAACACTGAGGTTCAGGGAGATTAGGTAACATGCTCAATTTTTTTTTTTTTAAGTCGCTCAGTCATGTCTGACTCTTTGCAACCCCATGGACTGTAGCCTACCAGGCTCCTCCATCCGTGGGATTCTCCAGGCAAGAATACTGGAGTGGGTTGCCATTTCCTTAGGTGACAAGTTAATAAATGGCTATTAGAGGAAACAAACCCATGCCTATCCAAGTTATATTATATGATTATAACATATAATACAGCCTGCCTAATAAGCTTGTTTTGTTTATGGTTACACTTTTGTTCTGTTTAGCACCGAAGTGTCTATGGTATGTGTGCATGTGTGTGTATTTTTCTTTTTTTTTTTTTGTATCATTTACAAGACGAGTGAAAAGGTATGGTGATTCTAACTACCACATAATTAACACAGTACATTTATACTGTGAGGCATCTCAATTACTATTAGCACAATTTAATTGGTGATTGGGACGATGGTAGTGCTGATCCAGACATCACCATCGCTTGGGTTTTGTAAGTATATAATCTTTACAGATGACAACTTGTAAAATATTTCAAATTTGAAAAAGGCATGCCTATGCAGAAGAATAAACTAGAAGGGGCTGAAAATTAACTTGGAAAAGTAGTTTGGAGTAAGATCATACAGAACCACAAATGTCAGACAAAGGAAGAAGCAGTAGAAAAGAGTAATATAATTGGAGCCAGTGGACTTTGAGTTAGAGGATCAAATTTGACATTTAATAAATGGATGGTCTTTAATAAGTCATCTCTCTACAACTGGGCCTCATTTGTGAAACGGAATTGTTGTGGAGGCTAAATAAGGAAATATATGTAAAAAGTGGGAGGGGTACATAAACATGGCAAAGTAAGGCATTGGAATTGTCGTTTAATAACAAGCAATGAGGGGTTTTGGGAGGTATGAATTATTGAAGAGTTTTTGAACTAGGGATCAGTCGACTGTTTTTCAGAATTCTTTTGAAGACAGAATCAGGGCAAGGACAAATCAGAGCAGCAGAACGTATGGACTTAAAATGAAAAAAATGCATATTTTGTCATATTTATTATTAACACTAGACAATTTTCTCTAAAGGAATTACCAATTTATGATAATCCCTTGCATTCTATTAGTCCCTTAAACTTTGCAAAAGCCCTTTTCAAAGACATTATCTCACTTGATTTTTAGCACAAGAATTCAAAGTACAATTACATCTTGCAATAATGTGCCTGATGTTTATATAAATTCAGATATAATCTGACTGGTGAACAACTTCTATTATCCATCCAGCCACTGTTTAAAAATGGAAGTACACTAAAGTTCTCATTTTCTCAGGGAGACTGAGGGTTATTCTCCAGGATTAATTTTTTTTGCGCCAGGCAGAAGTAATTGGCATTAATGAACCCAAAGATTCTTGGAACTCCTGTTCGTATTCTAGATGTTCTAGCATCCATCACATGCATAATCATCCCCATTTGATTTTTGATCCAGGCTGAACAATTGCCACCAGGTGGCGCTAAATTGCAGCCAGGGATCTTTACTTCCAGAAGCCAGGCCTTAGAAGTCCCAAGTAGCTCAGGATGGCTGTGACCAATGACTACATGATAACACGACCTCACATTTTAGATGACTAGTTGTTGGGGCCCTAGTTATTTCATTTTACTGTTGAGCTTCTTAGTGAGGTTTCATGACTTAAGGTCACACAAAGCTTTACTGACAAACACAAGGACTCAGTCTCTAGATTGTTAGGTGCTGTGCTGGAAAGAGTATAGAACTTGGAGTTGAATGTCACGAGTTCAAGTCCCAGCCTAGCTACTTCCTAACATAAGATGATAGGTAAGCTATTTATAATTTCTGAGTCTGCTTCTGCCTAGAACTTGGGGCTACTCCTCCGGGATATGGAAGAATAATGCATCTGATTCAACAGGAAACCATAGTGCACTATGTAAATATTAATGCGATTTGTTTCTCTCTGCTCTCATATATTAACAATTTTAATTCTGTTTCTATTCTAAATTATAAGGATAGAGAAAGAAAATACTTCATAATTGAAGCAGTAACTTTCAAGTAAAGCACTTTTTTAAATACAAAAATACATTACCAGTGCCAGAGAACAATATCATTCCCTTTAACATGTCAACCAACTAGAATTTATTAAGTATCTACTATGTGCTCAATACTGCAGAGGCCAAAGAAAAAGCTATGGCATATTTCTAGCCTAAAAGAGCTAAACAGTCCATCAGAGAAATGCATATAAGGAAATGCCAATAATGTAAGATAAATATCAGCACACCATGGAAGCAATGACAGTGTGGTGGTGATCAGAGAACCAGCGAGATAACGAGAACAGGGCAAGGGATAAACGCTCTGTAGTGATGGGGGAAACCCTGCAAAGAGTTAAGAATTTGCTTTTGCCCTGAAGGTTGGATATGATATAAACTGGCAAAAAAGACAGAGATGTTCGCTTCTCTGATTCATCTCTCTGCTTTTCTCGGACTCAGTGGTTCCATTTTGGTTAACATGATCCCAGAAGCACCAAGCAGATTCTTATCGGTAGTTTTGTAATAACTGCTGACCTATCAGTAGGGAATATTGAAAGACGGGCATGGAGTATAATTTTTCAGCAACTTCTGGGCAGGTGCTGCTGAGAAGCAGCTCCCTTTTAAATGTATCAGCACTTCCTCCTTTGCAGTGCGTACAAGTTACTCACAGTTTGTATCTGTGCCAGTAAGATGAAGGTAATGCCGGCCCCACACACCAGTGGTAAGATGTGTGATTTCACCCTTGAAGAATTTGACAGAATAATCGACTTTGATGATTAATCCATTCCAACAGGAGGCTCCGCATTGGTGAAGACACATTTTCTGCCTTAAGTGACTACCCTGTGGTGCTGTATTCTTTAAAATCCTTTGGAAGTTGATATACTATAGGAAGGAATAAGGTTCAGACCTTGGGGAATCACTCCGATTCTTTTAGACTGGTGAAAAGCACATGAGGTGTCTGGCTGTTTTCTTTTGCTATCTGGCTTTGACTAAATCAGGAGGATCTTACAGAATATACCCCTCCTGAGAAATCCTTGATAATAAGAGCACATGATCTCTCAACAAGGTTTGGGGAAAGGGAGCATTAGAATGGCTTTGTGAAGTTATTATTGTTGCCATTTTAACATACTTGACCAAGATTATCATATACAGTGTGAATCACACACATATATACATCCATGTACATACAATACACATGCATATACCTAAGTAAATATAGATGTGTGTATATATAGATAGATAGATAGAGAGAGAGAGATAAAGCATGTCCACTAAACTTTCTTTCCAATAATAACTTAGCCAAAGAAGTAAAGAAAAATCATTTTTCCTGCAAGTACCTCTTCTTTCTGTACTCTCTCTCTCAAAATCACAATTTATTTCAGATTGTGGAATCTTATTGTTTAGAAAGTTAATGTTTGAGAAAAAATATGATGAAGAACAAATGGTTCTCTTATTTTAGAAAGAGCATATAAAAAGCCTACAGTGAATAAGAAGTTTCCAGGTTCTTTGACCCCAGTTCCAGAAATTCTGAATCAGGAGCTTTGGTTCATGATTCAAGAATCTCCAGTGCTTATCTCTTGCCGGGGGATCTGATGCAGACTGTCTAAGAACTACGATTTGAGAAGTGTAAGGATAGGCAGATTGGAGTCACTGAGATGCGTAAGTTGGACTTCTGGCTCTATGACTTGCTAATGACATGGTATTGAGCTGGGTGCACACCATTATAACATGTCTACCATCGGGATATAAATGATATGAATAACCTCAATAGCATAGCTAGTAGTAAAGAGTAGTAAAATGATAAGGATGTGATACGTTTGGAGTATTTGTGTGTGGTCTCAGTCACGCAGTTGTGTCTGATTCTCTGAGACCCTATGGATTGTAGCCCGCCAGGCTTCTCTGTCCATGGGATCTTCCTGGCAAGAATACTGAAGTGGGTTGCTGTTTCCTCCTCCAGGGGATCTTCCCAACCGAGGGATCGAAACTGCATCTCTGGTGTCTCCTGCATTGGCAGGTGGACTCTTTACCACTGAGCCACAGTTTATTTAAGCATAAGTTTATATTATTTAATTTTAAACAATGGCCATGTTTAAACACGAATTCCCCAAATCCACCCCACCCCCAATTTAATAACTAGCTCTTGTGAGCTAGCATGATGTGGTTCCAGTGTGTGTCTGTATTGGTCTCCACAGACAATATTAGGATAATGCAACCCAAGTTCATAAAATTAATGTGATAATGATTTGCCTTCAACCTATGAGAAAGGTTCTAATTATTTGTTTGTTTACAATCTGTTTTTAAGAATATAAACTTTATGATGGTCTAGTCTTTTTATTTTGTTTTGTTCACCATCTTGTCCTATGTCTATAGTGATGTTTTTGCAATACGGCATTTTAAAATATGTGTAAAAAGAATGAATGAATACCTCTCTGAATACCCTGTGATCCTCACTCCCTTCTCTGGCTCCATCACTTATTCCTTACCTTTTATTTTTTTCTATTCCAACAACTTACCTCTGTCTCCTGGCTCCTCCCCAGGCATTTTCCCATCTTAAAAGGGAAATTCTCCTCAGGTAGTGCCCAAATTATCAATTCTGCTCTAAGAAGCTTCAGTATTAACTAACTTAACCTGATGCTCAGAAAAGAATCCAGTAAATATTTACCATTGCTAAATTAACTTAGGAATAAAATTAAGTAGAAAATGTCCTTGTCCTAACCACTTGTCCTCCAGGCAGAAATCTTGTTGTTTTTACAACCCTTTAAAAATATGGAAACTATTCTCTGCTCATAGGACCATAGTTTGTTGATGCCTACATTAAAGGAATTAACTTCAAGGCACTGATGACCACATAGGTTTATGGGGTGAAGGACAAGATTCTAAGAGACAAAAACAACATTAAAAATCTAAATAGACCGAGAGGATTCAAAAGGAAGAGATTAAAAACAGTGCTACAATAATATGTATTGAGTGCCCATTCTGTGGCAGGATCTGGCTTAGTCCCTTGGATGTATTTTCTCGCTATATTCTCACAATGGCCTTATAAACTGGTGACTATTATTAGAACCACTTTAGAGATGAAACACAAAGATGTTAAGCAAGATGCCTGAGGTCACCAATCTAGTAAGTGAAAGACCTAAGCTTTGGCTTGGGAGTGTGCTCTAATAACCACTTAACACACACACACACACACACACACAGAAAGATCACTGAGTGTGAAATTTCAATATTTAAAATAAAATATATTTTCTAGGAAGTTTTGAAACAGTAAAATTAAATACTAAGATAATTTATTTCTCTATGTCTCTCAACTTGAAGATAGAATACAGGGATGCTCACAGTTATAGTTCTATCCTTGTATGCATATGAAAGGATGGCCTTCAGAGGGAAACACTGCCCTTCCCCATCCACTTTCAAAGTAGGCAAGCTTATGCGACTTGTTTTGGCCAATGGCATATGACAGACGTGATATGCCCAGTAAAAGCTCATTTCCAACAGGTAATTCATCGCATCCGCTTCCTGCCTGCAAGTTCCACAGTCCAGGATTCTTGAGTGAATACAGTGGACAGAACTGCCCTGATGACCACACAAGACAGGCTGTATCATTGAAAATCAAAACTTGGTTTTTCAGACCACTGAGATATGGAGTTGTTTGTAACTACAGTATAACTCAGCCTTTGCCAAATACTACACAAATGTCAAGAATGGTTTTCTATTGTAGTTGGGTTTAGGAATGCTTCTTCCTCAGAAAAATGGCTCAAACTGAATAACGTCTAAAGAACTTTTGCCATCTTACAGTAACAACATATAATTCTGCTACTGTTGACTCACAAAAGTATGTGACCTACCAAGAGGTAGGCAGACTTAAAATATAAGGCTCCAAGTTCCAGTAATGGATAAAAAGGTTAGCACAGACCAAAAGCCTGTGAGATGCTTGGATGTAGCCAACGTCTGCAAACCCTCCAAAATGGGGCTGAGTTTTGAGTTTCATAACGAAATCCAAAACCGTAGAAAAGAGTTTCACATTTCACCCTGAAAGTTTCATACAGCTAAAACTTTCATATCTTTTTCAGGTATCATACTACAAAAAGTTCCTAAAAATCTCCCTTAAATAAATAATGACTATAGTCCCATCTATTAAATTCAGTATAGTCTGCTGTTCTTTGTGTACAGAGATAATATCACTGACTTACTCTCAGTTAAGTATGCACTCTCAGTTAATATTTATTCCTGATTGGTCCTGCCCCATACTTTATTCGCCCCCAAATTTTAAGTATTGTGTACATAATTGCATACATTTTTGAAAAACATGGTTGGGTTGAGTTTCTTGGAACTGAAGAAGCTAAGATATCTCTGGTGTATGAATCTCTTGATTACAGCACCATTAGCTGCATGTTCTTAACTAACCAAGTGACTTTTAGAAGAAAAAAGAAAACACGGAGAATACCAGTATAATCCTTTGAAGAACTCCATTAAAATATATATAAGAGCATGTAATATAGAATATCATTAAAATGAGCAAAAAGTAACTAAGTTTTTAAACTTCCATGATGTTATATTTGATGAGTAAAAATACTGTGTTCATTGATTTACTTCAACTCAAGGGCAAAAATTCCTGAGTCATATCTCCTCAGGAATAACATTCTATGTCTCTCTCTTAACTTTTATAATATGTAGCACACTGAAGAGGCCAACCTTGTTCATGTTCTTCCATTTATCACCAAAAATGGAGCAACTATTTGATCAGCCATGACACACATATTCTGAGCCCCAAATTTTGTAATAAAGAACAATTCCAGTTAAAACATATCCCTACTATCATGTAGAAGTTGTTCTTTACGATAACAGTACAAAAAGGGAAGTAAGTAAATCTAGATTTTACTTTTCTTCATCCCTGTTTCAACCCATGGCATATGCTTGGAATATAGCAGGTATTAATTATTGTTTGCCCCAAAAATGACTTTCAGCAAAGTTTTTTGATTCTTCTTGTTCCATAATTTCAATATATATAAAATGGATATGAAAGCACATGTCTCAAAAAATTACTATGCCATTAAAAGAAATAAAGAACAAGAGTAATGAAGCTCTTTTTAATTGGTAAAATACAAAATTAGATATCTTTATCACACAAAATCCTAAAATGACTAGGCCTGAACTATTATATACTATTTTTATAATAAATATGTTCTACAATAATTCTTTAATTATTATAGTTATGTGAAGTTTGACAGTACAGTTATACTCTTAAAAACCTAAATGAGCCCAGTTAATCCAACTTTTACTTCTTGTGGATTGGAAATGTGATTCGTAAAGTATTGTCCAGATTGTCAGACTTCTCCTAATGTTTAAACGAATTGACTCACTAGACAACTACGTTTCCCAACCTTTCTTATAGTTAGACTGGAGCCATGTGACTAGTTCTGGCCGATGAGCAGCAAGCTGAAGAGGGGACTATTATCTTCTCCAGGCTAGCTCCTAAAACTTTATCCAAGAGCTTAATCTTTGAGTAAAGCATCATGCCAAGATAGAAGAGGGCTTACTCACTGAATGTCTATGAGGTAAAGTGCCGCTGTCTCTCGCCACTTCCGGTGAAACACATTTGATTATGGCAAAGTGTCAGTTTGCAGGGAGTCAGAAATCAGTGTTGTGGACACAGAGAACACACAGGTAGTTGTCAAGAGGGGGTGGGTTAGAGGAAGGGTGGAGTGGGAGGTTGGGCTTAGCACATATAAGCTTTTATATGTAGAATGGATAAATGATAAGGTCCTACTGTATAGCACAGAGAATGATATTCAATATCCTATGATAAACCATAATGGAAAAGATTATTTTAAAAGTGTGTATATATATATATATATATATTTACGTACAACCAAATCACTTTGCTGTATAGAAATAATTAACACAACATTGTACATCAACTATACTTCAATTAAAAAAACTTATTTGAAATAGTTAAAAAGAAAAAAAGTGCCAGAGTATTAATCATAATATAACTCGACTCATTGTTTCCTTTTTGAGAGGCAGGCTACAAAACAATGTCACCTGACTATATCTATGTTTAGTAACAGCACATTTACATTTTTGGAGAAGGAAATGGCAACCCGCTCCAATATTCTTGCCTGGAGAACCTCATGGACAGAGGGGCCCCGAGGGCCATGTTGTCACAAAGAGTTGGACATGACTTATGACTGAACGTTTACATTTTAATACAAGTTCCTTAACTTGTTATTGATGAGTAACAAACAGGTCACCAAATGGCAGGAGGCCGAGGCCACACACTGAACAGGACTGATGTAACCAACCCTGACCAGCGGTAGAGTTGGAGCTTGTAAGTACAGGTTATATGTTCCCTAAACAAAGGTCATGCTAAATGAGGTACATTAAATTGCTTCTTTATAATTCAGTATCTTTCTTAGTATGTGCCAGTTTATGCTTGTTGTCTCTGACTAACTTAACCAAACTCCCTTTCACTCTCAAATGGTCCCATTTTATATGTTACATTATTTGGCCAATCTTACCTAAAAGAACCTCTTTTCTATGCAGAAATAAGAACTCTGGGTAAGAAAAGATGATAAATAATTTTTGTTCACAGTACTAGCTAGTATTTTTCATGAGAAACACTTATTAAGTAGGTGATTAAAACCAAGGGGAATCAGTAATTTATTTCTGCTTCACTTAGTACCAGGAGCATAAAAAGTGAAAAAGGCACCTTTGGAACACTTGCAAATATCACAGCTCCACAGATAAAATAAAATGAGAAATATTTATATTGTTTCAAAGTAATCCCTTGGGCATTTTTATCAGGTTGACTAAAATGTGATTTTACACAATAGTCTTCATTTTACTGTTATATACTTAATGCACTGATTCTGATTTGTGTGTTTTAGGCACTATTAATAATCGTGAAGTTGCCAAATTCACCTTTCTCAGGGACTTAAACTTTTCAGAATACCTCTGTATGCTTAGATTGGAAACCTTTTAGAATTTTTGAGGGCAGTATACCAGCTGGTCACTGGACTTCTGTGTCTTGGCTTTGCCTTTTTCTCTTATCCAGGCCACAATGCCTAGTATTTTGAATATTTAATTAAATTATTTGATTTGGCCACCCCAGTGAATAAAATGGGAGATAACTGCACATACACACTCATACACACACACACACATACACACAGGATTTCTGAAGATTAAACGAAGCAATACGTGTTAAGGTAATATATGACCTGAATGGTGTATACAAAGGTGAAGGCTGCATGTAAAATAATTCATTACTAGATTTGAGGTCACTTATTCCACATTCTGATGAAAGGGTTATCTAACAGGAAAACAGTCCTGAATGACTATATTGTGGTTCATGCTCAGTCATGTCCGATTCTTTGTATCCCCACGGACTGTAGCCTACCAGGCTCCTCTGTCCATGGTCCATGGGATTGCCCACATAAGAATATTGGAGTAGATTACCATTTCCTTCTCCAGCAGATCTTCCTGACCAAGGGATCAAACTTGAGTCTTCTGTGTCTTCTGCACTGGTAGACAGGTTCTTTACCACTTATTGCTCCTCAAGGGGAAAAAAGTAACTTCTCTGATTGGTGAATTTCAGATAAGAAACTGGGTTCTGCCACTCCCATTCTTCCTTCTCTTGAGAGCCAGATGGCCCTCAGAGAGCAGACCTCCAGGGCCCATTCATGCCCAGGATGACCAGCAGTTTTTCAGTGCTTCCTGTAGTTCCAAGGGTAAATCCACCTAAGTCTTGGATGCATTCTGAGGCAGCCCAATTGGCTAACACACCTACACCATGATCTTCAATCACGCTATCACATTAAAACAGCTATTCTGATTTTTCATCTGACAAATGCCATGTCTGCCTCTCAAAAGGAAAGGGGGAAAGACATGCTATTTGTTTGTCCTTGCAAATGCCAATAGAAATAAGAGACTTAATATAAAATGTAGATATCATACACTACAGATTGATACCTTATTATAGTTACTAATTTATTTTGTACACATAAAATAATCCTAAAGTTAATCTTCTTTGTATATTGCACAAACATAATGCTTTCATTCGATTTTCCACTAAAAATTTATGATGTCTCCAAATAAATATGGCACTGAATTAAATATCTTCATATAATTTATTAATTTTAGATTCAGAATGTATCAGTTTGGAAAACACATAAACAGGTAATTATACTGATTTAATATGGCAACATGCTTGGACTAGCTCTCCAATATTATTATCGTTATTAAAATGTAATCTCTTAATTGAACACTGACTTAGAGTTCAGAAACACTTTCTCATCCCTGATCATTTGATCCTGTCATTTGTCCAACACTGGACCAGGCTGCCTGTGGTAAACGGCTGCAACCACAAGTCACTGTGGAAAGACCATTGGCTCTCAGGAGAATCCAACGTACAACCCGAGCCGCCCCAGTTTTATGTGCTAACCAGTGGGCTAAATGGTCAAAAGGGAGACCTCATCAGAAGATAAAACGGGATTCATACAAGGAGTACAGGGCCTCGCGGAGTTGAATTGTAGTCCACTTTCCCAGATGAGACAGCACATCTTATCTAAGTATTGCAGATGTTTCTCAAATGGCCCAATAAATATTAGAATATCATCTAGGTAAATGAGGTAAATATGTCATTGGAATCCTGCAGCCTTCCATAATTAAATGCAACACACCAGCTACCTATTTTCTTTCTAGCAAGCTAAACTTGGCCAGCTTGAATTGCCAACATATTCTAATCATGTTCTTTCCTAAGGAAACTGGGATGTGTTCACCTTGGGAGGGGTGGAAGTATGGAGGGAGAAGGCAGTTACCTAATTAACATGATATAACTTAATTAATTCTGCATCCTTAGAGCATAGATGGAACCATGGATTTCAAACGTAAGATATCAAATCAGTCAGGTTAGAACTCTAGAGCACATGATGTTTCATATATCCTTTATGTCCATTAAGCTGCATCCAATTTCCTGACATATTCAGGATTTAGGAGAGGTGTGTGCTCAGTTGCTCAGTCATGTCTAACTCTTTGTGACCCCATGGGTTGTAGCCCATCAGGCTCTCCTGTCCATGGAAATTTCCAGCCAAGAATACTGGAGCAGGTAGTCATTCCCTCTTCCAGGGGATTTTCCCGACCCAGGGATTTAACCTGCATCTCCTGCATTGGCAGGTGGATTCTTTACTACTGGGCCACCAGGGAAGCCCTTAGAAAAGATAGTTCCTATAATTTTTGTGGATATAATGTTATCTAAATATATGTATGAGTTTCCCTGGTGGCTCAGATGGTAAAGAATCTGCCTAAAATGCAGGAGACCTGGGTTTGATCCTTGGGTTGGGAAGAATCCCTGGAGAAAGGGATTCTTGCCTGGAGAACCCCATGGACAGAGGAGCCTGGTGGACTAAGAGTAAATATGCACAGGTTTATTTCTGCCAATTTCGTAGTGGTGTAGAACCCATGTAAAACCAATTCAACAAACAACTTTAGGATCTTCATTAGCTTTAGAACTGGGCTGTCTAATTGAAAATATTTGTTATTGTTCAGTCGCTCAGTCATGTCCAACTCTTTGCAACACCATGGAATGCAGCATTCCAAGCTTCCCTGTCCTTCACCATCTCCCAGAGCTTGCTCAAACTCATGTCCATTGAGTCAGTGATGCCATCCAACCATCTCATCCTCTGTCATTCCCTTCTCCTCCTGCCTTCAATCTTTCCCAGCATCAGGGCCTTTTCAAATGAGTTGGCTCTTCGCATCAGGTGGCCAAAGCATTGGAGCTTCAGCATCAGCCCTTCCGATGAATATTCAGAACTGATTTCTTTAGGACTGACTGGTTTGATCTCCTTGCAGTCCAAGGGACTCTCAAGAGTCTTCTCCAACACCACAGTTCAAAAGCATCAATTCTTTGGCATTCAGCCTTCTTTATGGTTCAACTCTTAGATTCACACATGACTACTGGAAAAACCATAAGCTTCGACTATGCAGACCTTTGTTGGCAAAGTAATGTCTCTGCTTTTTCATATGCTATCTAGGTTTGTCATAGCTTTTCTTCCAAGAAGTCTTTTAATTTCATGGCTGCATTCACCGTCTGCAGTGATTTTGGAGCCCCCCAAAATAAAGTCTGTCACTTTTTCCATTGTTTCCCCATCTATTTGCCATGCAGTGATTGGACCAGATGCCATGACCTTACTTTTTGAACGTTGAGTTTTAAGCCAGCCTTTTCACTCCTATTTCACCTTCATCATGAGGCTTTTTAGTTCTTCTTTGCTTTCTGCTATAAGGGTGGTGTCATCTGCATATCTGAGGTTATTGATATTTCTCCCAGCATTCTTGATTCTAGCTTGTGCTTCATCCAGCCCAGCATTTCACATGATGTACTCTGCATAGAAGTTAAATAAGCAGGGTGACACCATACAGCCTTGACATACTCATTTCCCAATTTGGAACCAGTCCATTGTTCCATGTCTGGTTCTAACTGTTGGTTTTTGACCTGCATACAGGTTTCACAGGAGGCAGGTAAGGTGGTCCGGCATTTCCATCTTTTTAAGAATTTTCCACAACTTGTTGTAATACACACAGTCAAAGGCTTTAGCGTAGCCTATGAAGCAGATGTTTTTCTGTAATTCTCTTGGTTTTTCTATGGTCCAAGATATGTTTGCAATTTGACCTCTGGTTCCTCTGCCTTTTCTAAATCCAGCTTGAACTCTGGAAGTTGTCAGTTCACGTACTACTGAAGCCTGAAGGATTGAAGGATTTTGAGCATGACCTTGCTAGCATGTGAAATGAGAGCAATGCTTAAATTGTAAGGTTTTGTTAACCCATGTTTTAAAGTAAAACTAGGTTAAAACTGTGGAGAAAAATGTCCAGATTTTCAGGATTTGTAATGATGGGCCATCTGCATCTGTGTATAGTGTATTTCTCCAACATGTTAATCTATATCACACGCTCTCTTCCTTTGCCACACACAAATTGAGCTTCTGCCCACTCTCTATGCATCAAGGACCGTATAAAACTCTGTGTCTTTGTAACTGGAATGTCCTTCCCTGCCATCTACATCTAGCAAATGCTCTTTAACCACCGCCAAACCCTAGGGGCTTCCCAGGTGGCATAGTGGTAAAGAATCTGCCTGCCAATGCAGAAGGCTTAAGAGAGGTGGGTTTGATCCCTGGGTCTGGAAGATCCCCTGGAAATCTTCCCTGAGGAGGGAAATGGCAACCCACTCCAGTATTCCTGCCTAGAAAATTCCATAGACAGAGGAGCCTGGTGGGCTACAGTTGCAGAATTGGACACAACTGAGCACACACATCAAACCCTTTAAACAGTCACTCCCCTCTCCCCTTGGTTTCTATACTACCACTTTTCTCCCCAACATGTGCCACTGTAATTTGTATTTTCATATTTATCTGCCCATTCTTAATTTCAATGTTATCCCTTTCTATGCATTCATATAAGTCACCAATAAAGTTTAAATATGACTCTTCCCATTTACTCATTCTTTTACATACTATTTGCCCACTAATCAAACCTTATATGTTTCGCCCTCAGAATAATTGACTCATCTTCTAGTGCCTACGGAAAGACCTGGGAAACCTGAGGAATACATGTCCTCGTATTTGTGAAAACACTGTGTTTTTCTGGTCTGAAGCGGACAGCTTTCCCTCTATGTATTCATTCTCATTAGTGCTTAGCATTAGGCTAATAGTCAGTTCTAATACCATTTCATCAGAATGCAAGTTATCTGGGGGATAAAGTGAAGCCCCAGTATTACCCATTCTTCCAGTGTTCATTTGGTAGCCATTTGCTTGTTTTCCCTTTGGAGAAGTGTTACAGAGCTGGAGTAACTATTTTAGATAATACTAGGTTTCCTGTGAGTCCTGCCTGTCCTAACCTTCTGTTCTAACATTTGTTCCTTTTGGCTCAACTATGTCCAAGAGAAACAAAAAGCAAGAGAGCTACCTTCACTTTCTACTCTCCTGCTGCTGACCTGGTTGTCAGAAGAGAGAGCAAGGCACAAAGCCAAAACACAAGGCTGTTCTCAAATTCATGACCTGAATTTTTCCAGCGTCAGGACAAATAGGTGGGGGAACTGATGTGGATCCCCAAGCACCCTGTACGTATGTGAACCCTTCTGGGGCCACGGGGTAAGCGATCAACTCCTTCATGGACCACATTGAAACACCTGACTTCCAGTGCCAGACAAGGAGATATTTTTGTCATTAAGGCACCTTATTTCCCTTTAAAAACATCCTCCCAAGAAAAGCTCTGATCTTAACATCTGAGAGGAAAAAGCTGCAAACAAAAAAATTGCATTGATACATGCCTTGGAAAAGATAGATGTGGAAAATCTATCCCAAATCACTACTATTAACACTACGCAGTTAGCACCACTCCAAATCACACTGCAGCATATGAATTTGTGATTTTTGAAATAGTTTTTACTTATATTTGATAACCAAGATCAACCTCCCTATAATACAGGTGATAACTATTCTTGTGGGAAGACAACGCATGCTGCAGTTATGTATTATGACTAGTGCTTTAGCTATTACTTGTTGAAACCCATCTCTTAAAATTATTGCACAGAAAATGCAGAGAGATGGAAACTTGCTTGTTCTTCAAAATAAAACAAAAAAAGCAAACAGAAAACAAACAAATAGAAACAGCCCTTTAAGAAGCTGAGCAGACACTTCCTGTCAAATAATGAACAACATTGTAGGACTGATTTATTCATACTGCAGCTGTGATTTGATAACCAATTCTGTGTGGAATTTATTTGTGAAATGTCACACAATCCAAGATGTTTTAATTATGTTACATTTTATCTGAGACTGCTGATTATAAAATGAGTGAATCAGAATTAAAACTAAAGTCTAGAAAAGATGTAGAGACTGCTGTAGTGAAAGTAATTCAAACCTGGAATGTCTGACTGGTGATTTCTGTTTATCCTTTAACGAAAATACTTCTGGCTCAAAAAATACACTTCACTAAAAAAAATAACTAACTGCAGTTTTTGGTTGCACAACTCTTCATTGTAAAAACTCTACAACCACCACCATGAAGAGTATGTTTTCAGATACTCTTCACACATCTCTGAGGAACAACCCTGTAGACATATATTTTACACCACCAAATGATGCATGTTTTAACCACCATTTCACCGCTGTTTACATGTGACACTGATCATATATTTGATGTTGGCGTGGTACATACCACGTTTTGCTGAGCAGATTTATTTGACTGTTTTGGCCACCGTGATTCAAGTACTTTTAAAAAATTTTAGATTAATTATATAATATTACTTTACACAAAGTAGTTAAGTTTACTTTTAACCTAAATTATTCAAAGAGAGGATTATATTATACTTTTAGAATAACTCTAGCTTAACTCACCCATTAACAGCAGATAGAAACAGTAAATAAAGAGTAAGAAATTTCACATAATAGATCAAATGTTTGGTGAAGCTCCACTAATTCAAAGAAATGTCAACTGAACTGACTTCATAATATCATTTCAGAATTTTCTATCTTTTGCCAAATAGAAAATCCTAACAATGTGACGTTTGCTTGTTAAATGTCTAAAAACATACTTCAAGCATTAGTTATATAAAACAACTTTTCTGTTGTTTTTCTTCTTTCATTCCAGGCTAAAACTAGGAAAAACAAAATGCAGAAATGAGAAACATTTTCTATTTCCCTATTCAATTTGAAATGTGGTTTATTTAGATGGACTTAGAGATTATCATACCAAGTGAAGTAAGCCAGACAGATAAAGACAAATACCAAATACCATAGGGCATCACTTATATGTGGAATCTTTAAAAAAAAAAAAAAAGGATACAAATGAACTTATTTACAAAACAGAAATAGATCCACAGACATAAAAAGCAAATTTGTGGTTGCTGGTGCCTGGGAGGGATGGATTGGGAGTTTGGAATTAGAATATACACACTGCTATGTGTGCAGTAGATGGCCAACTTTGACATGCTGTGTGGTGCAGGGAACTATGCTCAGCATCTTGTGATAACCTATGATGGAGGAGAATGTAAAGAAAGAATATATGTGAGTATATATATATGTGTGTGTGTATGGCTGAGTCACTTTGTTGTACACCTGAAGCTGGCATGACATTGTGAATCAACTGTATATCAATAAAAAGCTTTAAAAACATGGTGGATTTAATAAACTGCATTCTCATTTAACTATCCCTAACAACAAAACAACAACAAAAGAAAATCACTATTCGCCATAAGAAAGGATCATATAAGGAAATGGCAGGATATAACAAAAATAAAATATAAAGTAAAAAATGTAGATAGTGCTGTCATATCAGAACTGACTGTGATGAGGTCAATAAGAAATCATTTAAAAGTCAGCTGCATTGAAATTCTGGACAATAACCAACTTTTACATAAGTTACAAGATGTAACAAATCTATTAGCAGGTGTCTAATACGTATCATTAATCAAAATAACTAGGAAACCAGTAAGGTGCTATTTTGTGAACCAGATGTGTATATATGTATTTCCAAATTGTAGAAATATAGAAAATGTCTGTTAAAATAATTTTTGAACACCTGATTAATTCTGAAATTACTAAAATCAATTCAGGCTAAGTCTTTCTTCATTGAATGCGGATAAAGTAACTTCAAAATCCACAGCCACTGGTTGCCATGCAACCTACTGTAGTATTATGTCGGAATAAGCCGGGCTTGAATTTTCCAGGCCCTCTTGCTTTGCAGACCTGATGTTTTGATACTCTAATGCGTCTCAGCTAACTTCCATTAAGTAGTGTTTCGTGGGGTAGTATTCCAAGGTTAAAATGATTAAATAACTTTTATGGTTGATCAAATATAAGCCCTTATTATACAGTAGGCAAAACCATACATTTTAATTACTTTGTTATCAAAGATCTAAGTATTTACATTTCATTTTTCAATAATAATTCTGAATTTAGTAGACCCTTCAAAAATACCTAAAGTTATTGCTATTTTAAAATATTTATCATAAACAGTAATAAAATTAATATAGGACAATAATAAATAACACTCACAGAGTACCAGGTGTTGGTATTTTTATTTTATGCCTTTGTGGAACTAGTTTAATTTTTTGCAATGTAATGGAATTAATTATGTGAAGGTTTGCATTATATTTCTCACTTTGCAACCATGCACAAAATAAAGAAAACTGATCAATATTTGATCACAGTTACAGTGCATTAATTCAAAGTTAATTTTCAGTGGAATCACTGCCATTATTCACTTTTGAGAGGTGTTAAATGATTATGAAGAAAAACACCTAATCTTTGTAGAAAGAAAAAAATGATATATTTAAAAATAGAGGCTTAACAAAAGAACCACATTATTAAGAAAGAGAAAATCCTTTCAAAATAATATTCATAACTATATGTTTAGAAAAATACTGATTAAGCTTCATATTTTACATCTGAGTTTGTGCAAATATGAACTATTCTCTTATAAAGAGGGAATCACTGTGAGTAAAATCTCCTTAATAAAATCATCTCTCTTGGAAATCCACTTATTATCAAAATGGAAAGCAATTTAAAATCTAGCCATTAACCTCTAGCACTTATGTAAAAACAGATTTATTAGAATAGAAGAGAAATACCATTTTGGTAATTTACACTATAAATATTTCAAAATAAAAATATTACCTTTCATTTATTACAAAGGAAAGTGAATATGTCAAAATTCACTCACACTTAATTTTAATGGCAAGATGTTCAGATAATTACACCTTATAGAAAGACTGAAATTTGCAATTAAATCCAAATAGATTTAATATTGCTTATGTTTGACATTAGGTAAATTAAACTGCACTTCTCTCTTAAATAACTTATGGGTTCATTTTTACTTGCATAGACCTAAAATCCATTGGCTTAGATCAATGTATTAAAATACCATCTTGCCCACCTCCTCCAGGTCCTCAAAAGACTCTGACAAGGAGAGAAGTAAATGGAACTGATTTTGATTGCATGGGGAATAGAATAAAGTAAAAATACTCTTGATGGAAAAGATATTTTAAATAAAAATATTAATGCACATGTTATCTAAGCAATATTGAAACTGAAGCTTTATAATCTAGTGAAAATAACAGAATCATATGATTTTTATTCTTTTTACTATATAGTAAGGATGGTCAAGGAACTAGTTTTTCCTTTATAACTCAATTTCTCAAATATCTTTTTGTTTTAGTTTTTGGATAATCTATGAACTTTATCCATAATACAGTTAAAAGTTATCAAAAGCTAAACCAAGTTTTTCCAGTTTGGGAATATTCCATTTTATACTGATTATAGCACTGGCTTTTCTGTTGTCTAGGACATAATAATAAAATTTCTAATATTATTTCTCATAACAAATGACCCATGAATTTAAGCAACTAAAAGGTGATTTATTTGATATAAGGTATCGTGGAGTTTTAAAGGTGTTTATATAAAATTTGAAATCCCAAATGGCATCCAACAAATGTATTTATGGTCAACACCCCTTCCACCTCCTCCCCTGTCACCTTCCCTAATATCTCTCTTACTTCGAGAGCCACTGGCTTAGAATACAAGAAACATAGGAATCAAGAACAGATTACTGAATGAAAACTTGGCAAGGATACCCTGGATCATGATCAAGGGAAAGGTAGAATTCATACTCAAAGGTATTTGGAAATGGTTTCAATTCAAGCCAGGTCAATAGCTGAGACTGAGTAAGTTAGGCATTGTGTGAAAGACACTAAGGAAATAAAAGAGAAAATCCACGTTTTCAGACTACATCATGGTCCAGCAAAGAATGTGACTCATATTTGAAAATAAATTTAGGACCAGATTAATCTTCCCCTTCTTGTTTGAAGATAAAATATAAACTCGGAACTATCAGAGACTAGGATGAGACATTCTTCAAGACAGTTCTTAATCTAGCTCTCAGCAGTAGATAAAATCATGTAGTCTAAAATTAGTCTGAAATTACTTTAGCCATTCACATTTAAAAATGTTAAAGCACATGAAGTCTGGGTCGCTACTCTGAAGTAATCTGAGCTACTATCAAGGAAAAAGACAATTTTTAAAATCATAAAGTCAGAATATAAATGTTAAGAAAAATATATCTAATTCTTAATATGCAAACTCGAGTTACCAGAAAAATTACGTTATATAGCATGAAATAACAGAATTGTAATGGAGTAAATAAAAACCTAAAAAGAGCTTGAAGCAAAAGTTTAAAGGCTATATCATCAAACTTTAAATATGTCTTTCTCTGGCCTAGCTAAATTACTACATTTCTTGATGCTGTTTGCTCCTCATAGCAATTGAAAGCATATGTAATTTAACAGCAGGCCTCAATCCTTTAATAAGCTGTCTTTAAAATACCTTACATGGATTACCTATCTGTAAATCTGCTTCCCATGCAGAATGTGACAGCATTATGGAAATTGTTAGTTCAGGAGAGATGGCATGTACCAAAGGGAACCACATCTGCACCCTGTAAGATTATACCAAACATTGGAAGTAATCTTTCAGCATTCATAATACTGTAAAATGTATAATTAAGATTAAGGGCTCACTCTAATCTTTATTATGGTCTGTGTATTTCAAATTTGGGAGGTAGGTGAGACATAAGTGGGACTATAAAGTGTCACTGTAAGATTGCATCTTTTAAATTATATGAAGTAGGTTCTATCTTATAGACTCAGATTATCCACTACATTTGTCAGATTAGCAGATAACCGTGTGTTCACTGAAAAGGAAGCAGACAATTTCAGATCCAAAAGTTGTTTGCTGATGTGAAAACCGGATATATACATGGTTTAATTTCTTCATTCTAATTTTGAATCATCAGATTTTTGGTAACCAATTAATTAACTGTCAGATCATCATAGGTAATCTCTGTCCCAATGTATTTACCTGTTTTGTAGAGTTAGCACTCTCCAAACAGATTCAGGTGAGCTAGATCATTAACTAGAACAATAAACCTATAAAAAATTTAACAGTGTGTGTGATTCACTAAGGTGAACTTCTGGAAACCAACCACACAAATTCAAGTAGATTCCTCATGCAGCTAACCTGAGAAAAAGGCCTTGCTGATATCTAAAACCTGAATCATTTTGGAGACTTGACTAGAGATGAAAAGTTTCAGAGTTTAATTAATATTCATAAAGCACATATTGGGCTAATTGGTTTTTATCATGTTTCAAACTAAGGCTGGTTCAAAACTACATGCAGAAATTGCTTGAAATGACATTGTTACTTATTGTTTGTCAATACAACGAAATGAAGTTTAAAAGAATATAATGTTAAATTGTCTTTCCAAGAATGTTATCAAGTTAGAGTGGAATACAAATATATTTGTATATTCTGATAATAAAGGAGGACTCAAAAAAAAGGAGGCAGCTAAGTAAATGCCATTGGTTTTTAAAGCATATGTTTGGTGAAAGAACACTACCTGGTATACAAGTGACTCTCTAATTTTTAATAAATCTAGTGGCAAATGAAAGGAAGTGAGTCCACAGGTGAGTGTTCAGAAACAAAGTTGTCTCCTGGTCAGGATTTTCATTTTCAAACTAGTATCATAGAAAATGAAAATGCTTAAAATTTCTGCTGAATGTCCATGTTGGTGAGTCTTGACTTATCACGCAGGGATCAGAGGTAGGGGATTAAGGAAGAAGATTGGTCATGGTCATGTAAAGATAAAATAGGTTTTCTCACAGGTTTACTGACCTAGGCGACCTCTCCTCCTCACTGCTCCAGACATGACCCAAGACAGCTCCATACCTACTGTGTCTCCACTGTGCACCCCAGGATGGTGTGTGGCAAAGATCAAAGGTGAAAGACCTAGTAGAACCTAATCTACTCATCGTGTTCAACACAGGCTCTTATAAAGAAGGGTAGATCTATGTTTGCCTTATGTTCACAGCTATTAGCATCGAACCAGGAAAGATGAAACGTAATTGATCTATTAATAACAAGAGTCATATATTAGCAGAAATAAAGTGGGAAAAATATAACGTAGGCCTCTGAATTAAAGATGAAAAATAAACTAAGGTTTCCCCAGCAGGAAAGAAAATTACATTTTTTAAGGTTATTTCATTTCAATTCCTAATTATTTTATGTGACAAATTCTTTTTATTTCCATAGTGGAAACATTTATATTCAGAAAAGAGAACAAAAAATGGGAAATAACCTAACTTCAGTGCAGAGATGACTTAAAGGTATAAATGTATGCTATATGTTTCTAGTACAGGAACTTATTTTCTACACATCACCTTTGAGCTCTCTGAAATTAAGCCAGCAGAAATAATGTCTTAAGCACCTTTCAATTATGGCTTTGATTGATAGGTCATTCTCATCATATGTGAGTCACTCAGATTTCAAGTGTGGTTGATATGTAAGCTTAACAGACATTGAAATGTAAGAAAAGGAAATACAAATCCCATAAACATCCAGATGTAACTCAACTCTAAACATCAACCTCCGAACAAGGCTACTATTGCTTTCCTGATGCTTACTATTTAATTAGTTGATTTCCATCATTTAGACAAAAAGAAGATGAGTTAAGTTTAAAAACCGATTCTGGAGACAACAAAACAAAATGTCAGCCGCTCTTGCCTGACTCAGATGTTCTGGTGTAATATAGACTGAATCTTATTTATGGAAGGCTTTCCCAGTGGCTCAGGGATAATCTGCCTGCCAATGCAGGAGTCACAGGAGATACAGGTTTGATCCCTGGATAGGGATGATCCCCTGGAGAAGGAAATGACAGCCCACACCAGCATTCTTGCCTGGAGAATCCCATGGACAGAGGAACCTGGCGGGCTACATTCCATGGGGTCACAAAGAGCTGGACATGACTGAGCACATGTACACACACACAGTCCTTCTCTGTGGAGAGATTCTTGTACATGCAATTTCCCTTCCTCTCCAGATCAGCACTCACAATTACATATTTTCTTAAAAAAATATTAAATGGATCTAAAACATTAAAGGGAAATAGAAGATAGAGGAATAATAGGAATCTTCATTCCTTAAAACATTATCCTATCATCTCTTTTAATGACCTGGCCACATTAAGTTTACAAAATATGACAATATAGTTAATGATTCAGCTCTATTCACAGCTGATCCTGTGAATACAGACAGATCTGGATTCAAATTCTGATTCCACTCAGAGAGGTTCCTCATGGGTTAAGTCACGATAAAAACGTCTCTTTTGGAGGACTGTCTTAGTAACTAAATGAGATATAATACAAATGATCCATTTGGCCCTCCCAATTCAAAGTTAATCCTCAGTAGAAGTTAGATAGTTTGTCATTATTATTAATATGACAGAATGCCACTTATAAATATAAATCTTTGAAATTTGTTCTGAACTCGAGGATATAGGGAAATATTTTTTATAAACTATAGTTTTATAAAATTATAATTTCATATTAATCTATTGGAGCTAAGTGCAACTTCTCCAATGGAAATTAAATCATATTACTTGGTATAATTATTTAATTCATTTAACTATAATGAAAGGGAGACCTAAAGGCACTGAGTAATTTTAATCATAGACTCAGAAATATTATGGGTAATACCAAACACTGATTGAAACTTCATCAACTATCAAGCGCTATGATAAGAACTTTACATGAAATATTTCATTTAATTTTCATACAACATTTATAAAAGAGTTGCTATTATCATTTTCATATTACAGACAGGAGATGTAAGTCTATAAGAAATATTATTGGTAATACTAAACATGGATTGAATGTTCTTCAACTATCAAGCACTGTAATTAGAATGGAAATATTTCATTTAATTTTCATACAACACTTATAAAGGAGTTGCTATTATAATTTTCAAATTGCAGATGGAAGATGTGAGTCTTTAGGAACTAAAATAAGTTGCCCAATATTTTTATTTTTTAAACTTTTTATTTTGTATTGAGGTATAGCCAATGTTGTGATAGTTTCAGGTGGACAGTGAAGGGACTCAGCCATCCATATATATATATGTATATCCACACACACATATATATATGTATATACACACACACATATATATATGTATATACACACACACACATATAATGTATCCATTCCCCCCTAAACTCCCCTCCCATTCAGGCTGACACATAACACTGAGCAGAGTCCCGTGTGCTATATAGTAGGTTTTTATCAGTTATCCATTTTTAAATACAGCAGTGTGTACATGTCCGCCCCAAACTCCCTAGGTATCCCTGGCTCCCATCTTTCCCCCAAGAAACCGTAAGTTTGTTCTCTAAGTCTGTGCGTCTCTGTTTTTTAAGTAACTTTATTTGAATCATTTCTTTTTAGACTCCACATATAAGGGATATCAGACAATACTTCTCCTGCTCTGTCTGACTTACTTCACTCAGTATGACAATCAATCTCTATGGCCATTCATGTTGTTGCAAATGGCATTATTTCATTCTTTTTGATGCCCAAGTAATATTCCATTGTATGTATCTACCGTATGACCTTGCAATCCCACTCATGGGCATAAATCTGGGCATAAAAACATGATCTGAAAGGATATATGTACCCCATGTTCATTGCAACACTGTTTATAAAAGCCAGGACTGGTTATGTATGTGTGTGTGTGTGTGTGTGTGTGCGTGCTCAATCATGTCTGATGTAGATACAACCTAAATGTCCATCAACGAGGAATGGATAAAGAAGATTCAGCATAAGTTGCCCAACATTTTTAATGGTGGAGCAATTCAAGAATGTTTTGCCACATTTACTAAGTGGATACTTTAAAAATTACCATGCTTCTTAGTCTCTTCCTCGTGTATCTCTTAAACCTCAAGAAAACAGCCAAGTGTTTGATTCACTAAAAAAGAATATTGAGACTTTAAAAATTTTGTATAATTAACTAATAGATATTTTAAAAATAAATTGTGGTTTGATTTAGTGGCAACAAATAAATGCTATAGATATCTATTTAGAGAACATATTGTCAACCATTTGAATTCAGATAAAAATAGAAAACAAAACTAGATTTATGACTATTATATATAATTTATTCTTGAGTTTCAATATTTTGTTATATGTAAACAGGTTTCATCTGGGTCTCAGTGCTTTAGGTTATACTTTGTTAAGTATACTTTACTAAATGTTGGAAATGTGGTCTAGTGGAGCAAAGGGAAAAAAAAAATGGTTGAGCCCTTAGACCAACAGTATCATTAACAAATTCCTCTTCCTCTGTCCTCTCTTGGGAAAGGAGTACATCAAGGCTGTATATTGTCACCATGCTTATTTAACTTATACGGAAAGTACATCATGCAAAATGCTGGAATGAATGAATCGCAGTCCACAGTCCACAGTCCTGGAATTAAGACTGCCAGGAGAAATATAAACAACCTCAGATATGCAGATGATAAAACTCTAATGGCAGAAAGTGAAGAAGAGCTAACGAGCCTCTTGCTGAGGGTGTAAGAGAAGACTGAAAAAGCTGGATTAAAACTTAACATTCAAAAAACAAAGATCATGGCATCCCATAACTTCATGGCAAATCACACAGGAAAGAGTGGAAACTGACAGATTTTCTTTTCTTGGGTTCCAAAATCACTGTTGACAGTGACTGACTGCAGCCACAAAGTTAAAAGATGCTTACTCCTTGTAAGAAAAGCTATGACAAACCTAGACAGCGTATCAAAAAGTGGAGACATCACTTCGCCAACAAAGGTCTGTAGAGCCAAAGCTATGGTTTTTCCAGTAGTCATGTACAGAAGTAAGAGTTGGGCCATAGGGAAGGCTGAGCACTGAACAATTGATATTTTCAAATTGTGTTGCTGGAGAAGACTCTTGAATGTCCCTTGGACAACAAGGAGATCAAACCAGTCCATCCTAAAGGAAATTAACCCTGAATATTCACTGGAAGGACTGATGCTGAAGCTAAAACTCCAATATTTTGGTCACCTGATGTGAAGAACTGACTCATCTGAAAGACCCTGATGCTGGTAAATATTGAAGGCAGGAGGAGAAGGGGATGACAGAGGATGAGATGGTTGAATGGCATCACCAACTCAACAGACATGAGTTTGAGTAAACTCCAAGAGTTGGTGATGGACAGGGAAGCCTGGTGTGCTGCAGTCCATGGGGTCACAAAGAGTCAGACACGACTGGGTGACTGAACTGAACTGACTCACTGGTAGGGCTAAAGGTGAAGCTCTGATACTTTAGCCATCTGATGTGAAGAGCTGACTCATAAAAGACCTTGATGCTGGGAAACATTGAGGGCAGGAGGACAAGGAGGAAACAGAGGATGAGATGGTTGGATGCATCACTGACCCAATGGACATGAGCTTGAGCAAACTCAGGGAGATAGTGAAGGACAGGGAAGCCTGGTGTGCTGCAGTTCATTGGGTTACAAAGAGTCGAACATGACTTAGTGAATGAACAATGACAAAACATAATTTAGAAAAGGACCACTTGCCAGAGGTTCTAATGCTCCTGGATGGGGGCATAGAAAATAAAAACTCTGTGGCATCACTTGCAGAAAAATGTATCTTATTATGAGCATTTAGTCATAAATAGCCTTTAGTACATGCTAAGCATACAAACCTGACCCATCTCTTGAGAAACCTATATGCAGGTCAGGAAGCAACAGTCAGAACTGGACATGGAACAACAGACTGGTTCCAAATAGGAAAAGGAGTACGTCAAGGCTGTATATTGTCACCCTGCTTATTTAACTTATATGCAGAGTACATCATGAGAAATGCTGGACTGAAAAAAGCACAAGGTGGAATCAAGATTGCTGGGAGAAATATCAATAACCTCAGATATGCAGATGACACCACCCTTATGGCAGAAAGCAAAGAGGAACTAAAAAGCCTCTTGATAAAAGTAAAAGAGGAGAGTGAAAAAGTTGGCTTAAAATTCAACATTCAGAAAACTAAGATCACGGCATCTGATCCCATCACCTCATGGGAAATAGATGGGGAAACAGTGGAAGCAGTGTCAGACTTTATTTTTTTTGGCTCCAAAATCACTGCAGATGGTGACTGCAGCCATGAAATTAAAAGACGCTTGCTCCTTGGGAGGAAAGTTATAACCAATCTAGATAGCATATTAAAAAGCAGAGACATTACTTTGCCAACAAAGATCCGTCTAGTCAAGGCTATGGTTTTTCCAGTGGTCATGTATGGAAGTGAGAGTTGGACTGTGAAGAAAGCTGAGCACTGAAAAATTGATGCTTTTGAACTGTGGTGTTGGAGAAGACTCTTGAGAGTCCCTTGGACTGCAAGGAGATCCAACCAGTTCATCCTAAAGGAGATCAGTCCTGGGTGTTCATTGGAAGGACTGATGCTGAAGCTGAAACTCCAATACTTTGGTCACCTCATGCGAAGAGTTGACTCATTGGAAAAGACCCTGATGCTGGGAGGGATTAGGGGCAGGAGGAGAAGGGGACGACAGAGGATGAGATGGCTGGATGGCATCAACGACTCGATGGACGTGAGTTTGAGTAAACTCCAGGAGTTGGTGGTGGACAGGGAGGCCTGGAGTGCTGTGATTCATGGGGCCGCAAAGAGTTGGACATGACTGAGCGACTGAACTGAACTGAACTGAAGCATACAAAGTTGCTAAGAGCTGCCCAATGCATGTAACATTTTTTGACTCTCACAGTAAAGCCATTATCCATAGGGTTTTGCTGTTTCTTCATTGACTTAATTGCTCATCCAAGATGCGCTGGTTCTGTCACTGAGAGGCTAGATTAGCATTCTTTTTCACGTATTTCTTCTGCTCCAAACTGCATGTTTATGTCACACTTTTATGATGCAAATGTATAATCCATAAAGTGCATTTCCCTCTAATATCCTCATGTCTGTGTTTTTATTCCAACACAAGAGAAGGGAACCGCATCACCAAAGTTCAGATCCTTCTCAAGTCATACTAGGGCCATTTGCAGTAGTTGCCTAACTGGCACCTCTGTCTCTGGCCTTTCTATTTTCCAGCCAGTCCTGTACATGGCTAAGATTTTTTTTTTTCTCAAAAATTATTTGGAAGATATCACTACTTTGTGCAAATCACCTTTAGCTTTGTACTCTTTGTTTTTAAACTTAAAAAAAAAAATCTTTAGCCTTGTATTTACACTTCCTAAAACTCTTCTCATTGTTCTTCTTTACTCTCCCATTCATAAACCTCCTCCTGCATACTGGACAATTTACAATTTCAGTTGGTGCTAGTGGTAAAGAACAGCCTGTCAATGCAGGAGATATAAGAGATGAGGGTTCAATCCCTGGGTAGAGAAGATGCCCTGGAGGAGGGCATGGCAACCCACTCCGGTATTCTTGCCTGGAGAATCTCATGGACAGAGGAGCCTAGTTAGCTGCAGTCCATTGGGTTGCAGAGTCAGACGTGACTGATGCGACTTAGCATCAACACAGGAGGCTTGCAACAGATCCCAGAATGAGCATCCTTTCTGTCTTAACCTCAGTAAACCATATCCATACTTCATAGGAAGATGCCAGTTCCAAAATTTTGGCTTTCTATTGGCAGAAGTTATATTTTCTTCATCCATATTCCAATGGAAGGTGTTCTGCTGCTTTCCTAAAGCATTTAACGTACACTTAACTGAATACATACTTGTGCACATTGCATATGCAAGAATCTGATCATATAATTCACTTGTAAAATAATAAAATATTGAGGGCCTGTTATGTGTCCGAATCTTGCATTACAATGGTCTTTAAACAATTTTTCACCCCATAAGGATTTCAGCATGTACCTCAACATATATTTGTAATTAGAAATACTTTAAAAAATATAGATATAAAAGTGAATAGCAAAAGAAGTTCTAAAAATCTATTTCACTCCATGGATCTGATTTTTGAGACCACACTAGCAGTATAAAAATTCATTAAACTGTTTATACGCCAGGTGCAGAGAAACTGTGAAAAATTAAATGAAATGCAATTTGATAAATGCATAATAGATTCATGATTGTATTTCTTTGGAATCCACTACAGACCCTAAAACAGCATGACTTGTACATAACCAACATGTAATAAAACGTTTTTAAATGAATGAAGATTAAGCTGTTGCCTTGATGTTTTTGCCTAAAAGCAGTTTATAGTTTCTTGCCTGGGCAGAATTACAATTCATATTTTTGTACTTTTATAAATAAACAACATGTTTGGATACACTCCTCTGAAATTCACAAAAGTTGTATGTGAAACACTAGGTGGGAGAGCATTGTTTTTCAGTCAGTCACTCTGTGTTCATCATGTGCCAGGAGCTAGTCTTCCAGTACTACTGAAACAGCAGTGAACAAGTAACTCAAACGACTAGCCTTGTGGGATTTACATCTTTGTGAGGAGAAGCAGACAATAAACAAACAGAAAACAAACACGGTGTTTTCAGAGTGAAGTGTTAACCAGGAAACACAGCCTTGTGATACCACAGAAAATTACAAGGGAATCCTGGGGAGGAAAGGGTGGTCCAAAACAAAGTCAGTGTTCACAGGGGAGGGCACATTCGAGCCCACCCTGAATGATGCGATGGAAGCAACTCTATGAACAGCATGGGGAAGGGCATTCATAGGAGAGTACAAAGAAACTAAGGAAATAGGAATCAGCTTCAAATGTTTGAGGAAGTTAGTCTAGTGGTGGAGTTGTGAGCAAAGTGAGACTCTAGAATTGGACTGGGGTCAACTGACAGCTTCTCTGTTGTCAGCTCCGTGACTTTGGAAAAGTGACTTGCAGGCGAAAGTTGATTAAAACCTCCCTCTTTTGCATGTGAAATGAACTTGAGTTTAACTCTCTACATAGGATCTCTTGTAAACTGATAAAAGTTGAAATGTAACTATATTACTAGTGAATATTGCCAATTATAAAAGTGACTCCTGATTGGTAAACTGCAACTAAGCTGGAAGGACTATAATTAATTCCTGGTGCCTAAAGCTTCTCCGAGTTTGGGGGCTCTGTAACTGACATGTTTCTGGAAACTCCAAGCATGAATTATTATACGAGAGATACTGGTTTCTGTGGATCCTGAGGCTTTGGACTCAGGGCTATTCTCACACGTGACCAAGGTGAGTCTCATCTCCTTGCACCTGAGTTGCCACATGAAGAGATGACAGGTTGGACTGGTCAATGAACTGCAAGGACTCCCACTGAACAGGAACTCACAGTTCTTGTCCTGAATCCTTCTCAGTAGGCTGGTACCAGGTATGGCCTAAGTAGGGTAGCTTCGGACCCTAAAGCTACCTGAAGACCTTGAAGGTCTGGTCACTGGTGACCATGCTTAACCTCTGTTTCCTTAACTGTTCAGTGGGATAATGACAGCACTGATTCATTTTGAGGATTAAATAAAGTATATCAATTTGGCACAGTACCCTAGGGTGGCCTAGCATCAATCATATAATTGCAAACTGTGAGTTATTTTTTAGTATTAGCCTTATTTTATTTTATAGATGAAGAAGCTTAAACCTACAGAGAGAACTCTCTTACAGGGTGAGCTAGCTAGGCACTGTCGAAGTGAAGGATATGAAGATGGCATGTGGGTTTTCCTGGTGGCTCAGAGGGTAAACAATCTGTCTGCAATGCAGGAGACCCAGGTTCAATCACTGGGTTGGGAAGATCCCCTGGAGAAGGGAACTGGCTACCCATTCCAGTGTTCTTGCCTGAGAAATCCCACAGACAGAGGAGTCTGGGATCAGTCCATGGGATCTCAATGAGCTGGACATGATTAAGCAAATTTCACTTTCACTTTTGAAAGTTTAGAAGTGCTCTTGCCTGCTAATCTCAAGTTGACCTAAAGATGGCTCGCTGTCATGGGTAGGGTAAATTTAAGGAAGACAAAGGTGATGGGATGAATCATCTATTTCACCTTTTTTTTTTTCTTTCAACCTGTATCCTCTAGGTCACTGGCAGCCTGCCTGCTATTCCACCTAACATGCACGCAAGTTTCCAGATTCAAGACGAAAATATGTCTCTTGGTGTTGTAATTTAGTCAGTTACATGCATGTCTTGAAATGTTGAAATTAAAACACAAATAAACAAACAAAAAAAGCCCAACCAGAACAGTGCATTCAGTTTCCATCTAGTCACTATTTTAAAAAATGCTCTGCTGAAGAATCCACAAGAGTGTTCAACACAATCACCATCTTCACTCTTCCTCATCACCACCACCACTAACAACAACTCAATCATGCCTCTAATTCAAGTTTTCAACTTGGTTTGTCATCAGTAATGACAGAGCTGTGATTAATTGTTTGCCAAAGAACTGCTTTGTTATGAACATCTTAGTAACCAAATCTTGATAACCCAGTTATTTCCATCAATGAAGAAAAACTGAATTGTATACAGTATGTCCTGGGCATCAGTCACAATGCTTATGTGAATTCCGCGTGCAAGCTCTGGGAGCTGGCGATGGACAGGGAAGCCTGGTGTGCAGTCCATGGGGCCGCACAGAGCTGGACACAACTGAGCGACTGAACTGAACTGAACTGATAACTGATGAGATGGTTGGATGGCATCACTGACTCAATGGACATGAGTTTGAGCAGACTCCGGGAGATAGTAAAAGACAGGGAAGCCTGGCGTGCTGCAGTTCTTGGGGTCGCAAAGAATCGGACATGACTTAGCGATTGAATAACAACAATAACCAATGAAGCCCTTTTAACTGGTAAGCATATTATACAAATATCTATAAAGAAACCTTAACAGACAGAGAAATACTGCAACATTTGAGATTAAAATGTATTAAAGTTTCAGGTCCCATTCAATTGCAACAATGATATCAACATCTATGTCTTACTTAAAAAAAAAGTACAACGTGTGTCTGGATGTAATACATGTTAGGAGGCACAGAGTGAATTGACCTGGCTGAAGTCATCAGGAGGGCTTCCAGGAGAAAGGCGTGCTTTGCCTGAGATGTGAAGAAGTGCAGGAAATGCTTGGGTCAAGGAGGGAGTGAAGGTGAATGGTGACAGAGATGGAGGTATTGGGTTGGTCAAAATGTTTGGGTTTTTCCACCCAAGGTAACGGAAAAAATCTGCATGAAATTGTTGGTCAACCTGCTGCACAGGGGTGACCAGCATGTGCAAGAGCTCTGGGCAGAACAAAGCAAGACCCTTACAAAGACTGGATAAAGGTCAGCATAGGGGAGGTGGTACGTGTTAGGGCAAAGACACCGCGTAGGGAACCCATTTCAGTACTGATGAATAGCTGGTTATGCATATGCTTCTTTTAAAAATCTTTCCATTTTAAAGTTTTTAGCTTAATAAAATATTTCTTAAAATTAATTTATATTTGCTATATACATAATAGACAATTGGAATAGTGTCACATATTCATGAAGATCTAGGTTTATTGCTTGAACTTAGAAAATAAGGTTAATTCAAAAATATGTCTTGAAAAATATATATGTAAGCATCTAACATCTTTGTTCTGATGAGCTCCAAATGATTTTCTATACTAACTAAATTTATTTTTAACAAAAGAAATTATGAGCTGGAGAGAGCTCAAATAAACCGTTATAGAAAATAAAAATGTCATGCTCAAATTTTACATTGTTTTCTCATCAAATATTTCATCTTTTCCACTTAAAACAATTTGCTTAGTTCAGATGGTTTTTCACTTGATTAAAATGAGCTGTGATAATTTTCCTGGTTGATATACCACTCTATATTTTTAGGACCGCATAGTGTTTATTTTTACCTTTTACCTTTTGCTAGTCCTTCACAATCTATGACTTAGAAAAAAAGTCACAAGAGTCTGGTAAATTCATTAGTAAAATCTCCTTGACCCACAAGATACAAATCATCAGAATTCCTGATCAACTTCTACTTATTCATTCCAATATTCTTTTATTGAATTTTATCTTTAGTCATATTTATAGGCTCTTCATAACTTAATAATTTTCTATAACTTTCATTATTTTAGTTAAAACATTTTAAAGTTGAGTAGTTCAACCATTTAAACATTATTGATTTCATCCACTTTTCAGGTTATTTATGGACCCACTTTCTTTCTAATGTTTCTTTTTCACCTGATGTAACTGTTAGAGCCCCTTCTGATTCCACTTACTCCTTTTAGCCAGCATTAATTCACTCAGCTTTATTTTCTTTTTTGCCCTCTCTAGCCTTTAGAGCTTAAAAATTTATATTCGATATACTATGTATTCTTCTTTTATTTCTTTCTCTTCTCCATTTCCATAATGTGTCCCTTTTATGTTGCTAATCCTTGACTGATCCTCACATGTCACATCCTTCATGCAGCTAAAATTTCCATGTATTTCTACTTCAACCTGGCACTTATAAGCTTGTTCTAAGTTCCTTCCTGTTCAGGAACTCCAGTTCAGGGTCTAATTTTCTTCTGATGCTCTCATTTCATTACTTCAGATTTTAATATCTATTTTTCATATTTCACCTTTTTGTTTTCACTTATACAGTCCAAATAAGGGTCTGCAAAAACCTAAATGTTAACCAAGATATTTGGGTTAGGTTTGATATGAACTGGACACAAACTATGGAAAAACTAGAACTAGAAATTTTATCTATACATATAGGTTTGGGTCTTATTTATAAAATTTGCATCTTACAAGTTTTGAGGCAATTTCAACCTAATAAATAATCCATTGGCTTCTTAGTTTTTTATTCTCTTCTGATAGTTTGTGGTCAACAAGACTTATTTCAATAAATGTTTTCATTAGTTTTATATATCTACCTTATTAAGCTCCTCCTGCATATTTATATTTTTTTAGTAAAACAATGATATAATAGTTATTACATGCTAACTGCTGTAACAAATAGACCCCAAATGTATAAATGGCTAAAATCCAACAGACTTCTTCACTGCACTGCATGGGCCAATGTGATCTTCCTCCATAAAGTCATGCAAGGACCTAGATTGATGGAGATGCTAATGTCTTCACTATGTGGCCTCCAAAGACATCTTGAATTGATCTCCATTTTAGCCAGTCAGAGAAAAAAACAACACGAAGGAGCAAGTAGCCTGGGGTTAGTACCCACTGCCCACCTGTACATTCCATTGGTAAAAACAGTCACTTGCCTGCATTTAACTAAGAAGGAGATGGGGCAATCTGATCCAGCTTTGTGCATAAGAAGAAGAAGGGAACCATGGTTTTAGCAAACAGCAGTTTCTGTCACACAATTGAAGGAAGTATTTTTTCCTAGTTACTGATATTGATTATAAATTATTAATATATGGTGTGATAATTTTTTTGTAGAAAAAAGTAAAAGGCTAAATCTTTTTATAATCATTACCTATATGATTTAAAATTTTTTTTCACATCAGCATTATATGTAAATATGAAAGTTAAATGCTACAGAAGAGTCATTAAGGAAATTTCACAAAAGGAAGTGTCCCAAAACACTGTTCCCAAGAAGTATTATCACTAGAGTTGAACATTAAAATTATGGAAGATGTTGTATTTGTCTGAGAGAAAATGGAGAGGAAGTTACAGAAAAATCAACTAATTGGTATATTGATAAGTGAAATGACTGCTTAATTGTCTTGGCTGGCAGGCTGACTAGGTTCCAGTTTAATGAGTTTCCACAACAATGGAAAACTGACACATCTAATCTTTAATTATGGTTGCCCCCTTCCTACATTATTGGAATGTTGTGAGGACAAATGATATAGAACACATGAAGTGCTTTGAGTACCTCTGTGCAGAACTATAGAAACCTGGTAATGCTTAAGGCACATAATAATATTACCATCACTATGATAGTCCAGTTTCCCAGCTGGCCCAGCCTGAGTTTCAGTGTAGCTCCAAATCAAAACTTTTTTTTTACATTAATACTTGCAAAAATATATAGTCACATGAAGTTGCCTAGAAAGTATACTGTCTTTGAAAATAATAGAATTCTCTGTATTATTTCAAGTATGATGAGTTCATTGAGTCTGAATTTGTTCTGGTTGGTTTTGAGGCAACACTGAATCTTAAAGTGCTGAATTAAACCTTTCTTTATTTTTTTAATAGACGCAGTTCTAGATATATACCATGTCCTTGCAATCTTGTGACAATAAAAGCATGTTTTTAAAAAAATGTATCTTGTGTCAGACTGTATAAACCAACTTTCCAAAAGAGGAATGCAAAATTTTCAATCTGCCTTCCTCCAGGTTTCAAGACATGATAGAAAAGTTGCCACAAGACTGATTAAACTACCAAGGCATTGCTGGAAAAAAAAAAATCATTTGTTCTTCATAAGTTTGTGATAAAAGTATCACTTGTGATTAAAAAAAAGAAAATTAACTTTTTTTGAGCAGAAAATACTTTATGATTGAAAATGGAACACAGGTAAGAACCTTCAGGTACACAATAAAGCAGGACATAAAAAGTTTAGATAAGTTTCATGAGGACAGTGTGGTCTCCTTCCTGGCTTTATTTTTCTACAAGATACCTATTGCCATCCGAAATGGTTTCTGTTTTACTTATTTGTTTAATAAACTAACTTGATAGAAGTTTGTGCTAATATGAAAGCCACTAATCCCGTGTGGCTAACTCAATTTAAATTAATTACAATTAAAAATTGAGTTCCTTAAGCTCATTAGCTACAGGTCAAGTGACCAATTAACACACAGGGCTAGTGGCTACCACAATGGACATGCAGAATAGAACGCTTCTATTGTTACAGAAAATTGTTGAACAATGCTTTTAGTTAATAACACTTTTACTCAAACAAATTTATATTACTTTAATTCTTTAAAAACCATAAAATATAAATCATTTAGAAAAGAGATTCAAATGGTAGTATAATGCTGAAATTATTTTTTCTCATCCAATGCATGTTTATATATACTTCATAATCAATAGTGCAAATGATAAAGTTACTATTAAATAAAGAATTCCTGAGTAACTTCAGCAATAAAGAACCACAAACTTGTTTGCTGACCTCAGCAGGTAATTTGGGAGAGCTGGAGAACATCAGATAGAATATAAAAATTTTGCTACTGTATATTTGGACTTGTTAAGTGCCAGACTTTTAATCCTCTCCCAGCAAGAAAATTTTATTAACACAACTTACAGAAGAGAAAACTGCTAGTTGAGAAGAGTTAGTACCCTCCATAGTAACCTTCCCCACTCTTGCAACTGTAAATATCATACTCCTCCTTTAGCTATATGGTATATTATTTTAACCATATTGACAATTCAACTAACCACATTTTATTTGGATTAGTTCTGGTTTCAACCCGTCCTGAATTTTCAGCATAATGAAGTGCTAGCTTAGAGATGACCTAACAGCTGCCTATTAATTTCAACCAAATTGCAATACTTTTTTTTGGCTTCCTGCCACCATTTCCCCATCCCCAATGTCTGGACTTAGCAAGAGTGTTTGTGCTGCTATCTGCAAAAGTATCCTACCCAATAAAAGATGCTCTCTCAAGATAAAATCACAGTTTTATAACACCTCAATTCTCAAGCTACTTTTTAAAACTTCACTTGGCTAGCTTTTTAGAGCAAAGCTAAATCTCTGAAGCACATATTCCACATTACTATCTCAAGACCTCTGTGTAACAAGGCAGGGGTATATGCAATCAACTAAGTATTAACTAACTAAAGTGGTTTCTATATTCAGTATCATTTAGCTGCTCTGAAATATGATCAACAAATGTGGCCTGACATATTGCTATCCAGCGAACATGTAAAGAAAAGGAATGAACTCATCAATGATTTCTTGATTTATAATGTTACATGATGTGCTGTGAACATTACTCTGCTGTATCATGATGTCCTCAGTGTGTTTTCTGTTCTTTATCATAATCAACTCAAAGTGATCCATCGACTCATTCATTCAACACAATCTATGGGCACCAGCTAGGTACTGGACACTGTTAAATACTGAAGAGAATTACTGATGGATACACAGTCCCTGATTACAAATCTCTAAGAGTCTAGTGTTAATTGCATTATTTGGCTAGAATTTGCTAAGTGTATTATCAGAGATATCTTCAAATTATTTTAGTTTAGAGAAGGGACTCCTAATTCAATTGGTAAAGACAGGCTAGGCTTCTTGGGGAAGATTATTGCAGTATTGATTCCTAATAAATGAACAAGAAACAAACGAAAAGAAAAGAGGTGGACTGGGTAACTGTGGTTAGACACAACGTCCAGAGGACTTGGCAGAGACGCCAGAAATAGAATGTTTTCTGTGAAAAGGGAGGGAAGAGTGTCAGGTGTGTGTGTGTGTGGCTAGTGAATGGCTGGCTGTACGTGCACATGTAAACGTGCATGCACACACACACATCAGAGTGTACACTGTGGACAGGTAAGGCCATAGAAATAACCTTGCAGTCATCCATCCTGCAGATTTTCTACTTTGTCCTCTCCTTGACCTTAAATACAATTTTTCCATTGATTTCACGGTACTATTGGAATAGTGAACATTTTAGAAGTACAAACTCAGTTCCCATTTGAGGTCTAACTTGTAGTTTCTATGTGCATCAGAGAAACACTGCTCCCCTGTCTATTAGTCACATGCAAAGAGGGTCAGGAGAGCGAGATTTCACAGTTCCATTACAACATAGGTACTCAGAGTGAAGGGAACTTACTCTAACTCATACACGTGATGACACTCAACCAATAAATACTTATCTGGAGTGGGATTTAACAAACCCCACGACAGAAACTGGTTGGGTGCTCTCCAATCCAGCTTCTTCTACCCCCCTGAGCATACAGCTAGATTATGTTTCCCAGCTCCCCTTGCAGGGAGGACTAGCATGTGATTAAGTGCTTCTCATTTCTCCCCTGGAGGGCTGCAGAAGTTTTCTAAGTGATTTCCCGTCTTCAGCCCTCTCTCTCTATTCTGTACACAGTAGCCAGAACAATCCTGTGAGAATGTAGAAATCTGATCATGTCAAGAGTTTGTTCCAAGCCCTCCAGTAATTTTCCATCTTCGAATTGCCTACCTAGATGACCTCCCCCACCGCAGCACTCATCTCTGTGACCTTACTGTGGGCATTCTCTTAACTACCATAGTTCAAGTACTCTGGCAGTACTGACTACTGTGCTTGCGGCAAGAACATTTTTCCCCCTGTCTACACCAGCTTCTCCAGATGTCCATCGTGGGTCACCACCTCTCTGTTTTCAGATGTCTGCTCCAATGACATCTCAACGGGGAGACCAGTCCTGAACACTTTTCTCAAAGGGCAAACTGACACCTGATCAGCCAGTTTTCCTGTGGCTCCCGCTCTCTGGTTCTCTTCCAGGTTAACCATGGATAATAAGCATAATAATAACCATTATTGCAAGATGACAATATGCTGTTGCTATTAACCGCATTGCTTATAAATGACTTAAAAGGAGAATATGTAAGTTTTACGGTCTCTCTCCTAAATTTAGTCATTCTTTTTGTCATCTGTGTTATTTCCCTGCCCTTGCTTTTTCCACCTGTAGCTTATTCACGTAGTCATTTATTTAATCCTGAGCCATTTAGTTGTTCAGAGGCCATCTTGTGTCAGGCATTGTATCAAGCAGCAGGGATGAACCAGTGGCTGGGAGGGCGTCCTGCAGAAGTGACAGTTCTCATGGAGCTCAGTCCACTGGGGAAGACAGACATCAAACGTTTACTACAGACGCCATGAGTATTCAGGAAGACGATGTGGTGAGTGTTGAGAAGAAGACATGAAGCGCAGCCTAACCTGAGAGACAGTGATCTCCTCTAAAGCCCTTTCGGCAGTAAGATCTACAATTATAAGCTTAATTCTGACACTAGTCATTTAAGGCAGGGGGGCAGGTAAGGAAGGGCCCAGTGAGGGATCTAACAGTTATCTGATGCCTGGTGTTACCACTGAACATCTACTGGGAGATTCTTATCTAAAATACCGCAAAGTAGCTCCTACTCTTCCCACTTTCAGATATGGGAAATCTAGCACTCAGGTAGGCACTGTTATTCCCACTGACGGCGGAGTAAACTGTGAAACAGGACTCTCTTTAACACATACACATAAAGTTGAATACTTTATCACAGTGCTACTCATGGTATAATCTATGGACAAACTGTTATTGTTTTCCGATGAAATAAGGAGGTTGTGGCAGAATATAAATCAATGCACTGCCTCCTTTCTCCAGAAACTCTTGCTACAAGAAAAAAAAAGAAAGAAAAATGTCAGCTGAACTAAACAGCATGTTTTGTAACTGATTTACATTCTGCATATCCCAGAACAGAAAGAGGACCAGGGGAGTAGGATTGTAGGAAGGTAGGAGACAGCATAGAAAGACGGGTTCTGAGGACTGATTAGGATACACAAGGACATGGCAGAGCGTGGGGAGATGGTGTAGTTAAAGGCACAGCCTCACAGCTTGTACAGAGGTCATAATTAAAAGAATTTATATGGCATGCCAAGAAATTTGACCCTATATTTTAAAATAGTGAGGACCCACTGAGCACTCTTGAGTTTCGGTTACTATAGAGAATGCTCGGCTATATTCCATGAGTCATTTGAATTTTGGGTCTGTGTAAATTATACTTTCATATCTCTTACACAGTTTTCCCTTTAAGTTTTAGTGGTTTTCCTATCCATTCCGGTAACTTCTCTTAATAATAAATAAATATGGACCTCAAGGCTTGGTTACACTTGTGGTAAATATTTTATAGTTTTTTATCTGCCTCAATACTTTTGTGTGACTTTCTAATGTATTTAATAAATGATTGCTCAATGAATAAATAAGTGCCTAATGCTGCTTTTTAGCCTTGTACAATTGCAGTCACTATTTGGTTTCATGAAGCATTTTATAGATTCAAAAGTCAAAAAGATATTCTAAATGCTGAAAGTGTATCAAGGACTCTGGAGTTTTTTTTTTTTTTTTTTCTTGTCAACAGGATTGAAGATTCAAGCAATCTCACCGGTAGCCTTAGTTCTCCCCTACTCTATCACTGACTGACCTGGAAAAGGCACTTAATCTCTGTTTTCCTTTTATCACATATAAAATAAGGTAATACTATATACCCAATCCTGTCTGCCTCATGGAGGATATTAAACAAATGAATTAGAAAGCAGGTAATGACATCCATAATTAGGAAGAGGTATAATATATTCCCGGCTCTTTGGAGGAGCATGTTATTAATTTCAAGGCATCACCATAAATCACAATTTATTCCTGTTTGCTTAAAGCAAGGGAACAGGAGGGCAACTCAATTCAAACAGCAAGACAGGATATTCTGATTTCTGTTTCTTTTCTTGTCCTGCTTCATTGAGTTTTCACATTCTTTGAACTCCTAAAATGAGCAGAGCTCTATTGTAGGCATTTTCAATCCATTACAACATGGTTACCTCATTTAAGATTTATTTGTAACCCAGATATTCTGGAAAAGAAAATGGAAGACTTGAAGAAAGGTCAACCATAAACAATGTAGTGTCGAAGCCTCCAACAGCTGATGCTTAATTCTTCTTCAAGCTAACACAAATAGCTTTAGGCCATATATTTCATTTTATAATATTCTTGTGAATCATTATCATCATTTCTTGACTCAAACAATTGAGGGAAAATGTACTTGAATAGAACTCCCCATCGCAAAATTTGGGGAATAAAACAAATGTAATTTACCATATAAAATCTTGCTGCATCCAATTTTGAAATGCTGGTCAACTTAACGAGTAAAGTTTTTCGAAGGAAGAGCCAACTTACTTTACTTTAGAAGGAAAAGTGCAAAGCACCAGGTACATAAGTACCAAGTACATATTTAATGTTTGGCTGTTGCAAAATATTTTTATGTGTATTGTTTCACTAACTTCTTATAATTCCATGATATAGCTATCATTAAGCACATTTTAATGCACAGGAAAGTCACCCTCATCCAGTGAATTTCCATAATTCACCCAAGTTTACAAACCAGTATTTAGAAGCTGGTCTTCAGGCTCTAAATTGAGTGTGTTTGTCAAGAACAATGTGGCTAAATCTAAATGTGCTTTTATAAACATCACAGGTAACAAACTCAAATGCTTACAGAGGCTAAACAGGAAACAGAAATGTGCAAAGCAGGCCAGGGTGGGTGGGGGGAGGCCTGAAGTGAAGACCATTATCTAAAGGGGAAGGGGCTTCTTCCCAAGCTTTTGTCGCTCTGTGGGAAAAGGTGGACTGCTGTTGAAATCATCCTGTTTCTAGAGAGAATTTAGAAATGTTGATGTTTAAATGTAACATCTTCAGATTTTTAATTGACAGCAATAATTAAAATTCACTGAGTAAAACATAAGGCATTTGCAGGCAGCACATTGAGACTTACTAACCAGCCTTCTCTGGCATACCTATTGCTATTTGATAAACAAATGAGGAAAGGCATCCCATTTTACAGATATGAACATCAGAAGTAAAAAGAAAAAAAGTCTGTGATATGTTTAAGGTCACACAGGCTAGCAGGCTTCCCCTGTAGCTCAGTGGTAAAGAATCTGCCTGCAATGCAGGAGACTTGCAGGAGACGCAAGTTCAGTCCCTGGGTTGGGAAGATCCCCTGAAGTAGGAGATGGCAACTCACTCCAATATTCTTCCTTTTAAGTCTCATGGACAGAGGAGCCTGGCAGGCTACTGTCCATGGGGATCTCAAAAGAGCTGGACATGAATGAATGATCAGACAACAACACAAGCTAGCAGGTGGCTCAAAATTCACCAGTTACTCTTTATACGTCATTTCACTGCCTTGACTATTTTGTGATGAGTAGAAATCAGACACAAATCAAATTATTCCATTACATAGTTATGTGTTTCTACCCCAGTGTATTATAGTGCTTGAGCCACAACACACACACCATACTCTGCTGTCTAGACATTTCCCAGCCGCCACAGCTTGACTATAACAAGCTGGGCTTGTTCTGAGCACCAGGGCATAGGAAGGGAACTCACAGAGTGGTTACCGGTGAGGATAAAAGCGAAAACCTGGGGATAAAGATGAACAACTTCCAGTTAAAATTACCATATTGTAATTTTGTTAGTTATCAGGCTAAGTACACAGAAGCTTATCTGACAAGAAACTGTCCTTATGGGCATGATTTAACCTAGAGATGTCTGATTTCCTCATATGTGGTGTCCAGATGGTCTATTTTGCTCTGTGTTGAGACCAGGAGGCATAAAGGCCATTTCTAAAACAGAGACAATGAAGTAAGTGCAGAGTGGAAATGCACAAGGCTGGTCAACATAATGTCTCAATCAGATTATATTTTTAAAGCTAACTCCCTATTACTGACATAGGCAATTGATGAGGGAGAAAAAAAAAGGGTACTATTTTCTAGTGGTTTTGCTAGAGATGCTATTAAAAGTGACTAGAGCCAATGAGATAGAGTCCATGGTTATATAGGCTCTGCATTAAAACATGGGAATGCAAAGGTAAGGATAACAAAATGAACAAGAGAGAAGCCTAATGTTCCACTGAGAAATACTGCTTTTTCCTTTCAATGCAGGATTAATTCTGTGCCGAACTTCACTTCCTTTTAGGTACTGAATGCCAAGAACAGTGAGTATGTGAGGAGAAAAAAGGTGTATAGAACTTAACTGGAAAAAAAAAGAAAAGGTCAATAGTATTAGTCTGTGCACAGTATACAATACAGCAACCACACAGTAAATAATTAAACAAAAGTCCTCTAAAATGCCCAGTTTATAACTTCTTAAAGTGAAAGTCACTCAGTTGTGTCCAACTCTTTGCAACCCCATGGACTGTAGCCTGCCAGGCTCCTCTGTCCATGGAATTTTCCTGGCCAGAATACTGGAGTGGGTAGCCATTCCTTTCTCCAGGGGATCTTCCCAATCCAGGGATTGAACCCAGGTCTCCCACATTGCAGGCAAATTCTTTACCATCTGAGCCGCCAGGGAAGCCATCAGGGAAGCCCAAGAATACTGGAGTGGGTATCCTATCCCTTCCTGACCCAGGAATGGAACTCCAGTCTCCTGCATTGCAGGTGGATGCTTTAGCAGCTGAGCTACCAGGGAAGCCCCATAATAACTTCTTATGGTAGCTCCAAATCACAACACTGGCTATTTGCACAGGATTTTACAGAACCATCTATTACAGTATTCAAGGAAAAGAAAATACCTCAAAAGACATTTTTCTCATTTGGAAGTACAATAACTTTGTAAGTTAACATTTGGAAAGCTTCCCAGTGTTCAGCAGTAAAATGATAATGCTAGACGTATCACTTTAAAGTGGAATCTCCTAGAAGTTAATTCAGTTGACAAGGTCACATTTAGACTTTATTTTACTCCTTATGTTTTGCACTCAAAATAATTCCTAAATCCTATTATTCAAAGCACTGGAAGTTACCATAGCAATTCGTGTGTCTGCTCAAACTCAAGGTATCTCTGAGATAGAGCTCTACTTAAAAAAAAAAATAAACTTTTATGATACAGATCATGAAATGCATAGTTTTGAGAAAAGGAAACAAACCAGAGATGCTTATTTGTTGCATAGAACTGTTTGATTTTAGCAATTTCTTATTGTGAAGATTCAGTAGAATAGCTTTGGATTTAAAAGCAGACTCCGGGTTCAAAGCTTCATTCTGTCAGTTACTTGGTGTGACCTTGAGCAATTTACATAACCTCTTTGTAACCTTATTTCCTCATCTATAGATAATAATATCTATCACATACATAGTTGTGGCAGTTGTTGTAAGGATTAAATAAATTAACATTTGCAAAGCAGGCACTATGTTAAGAATTGCTTTCATCTTAAAGAAAGACATTTTCATAGTAGAAGAGAAAATACATTTTCAAACAAAAAATTTTAAAGATAGTGTAAATTAGAAAAGAACTGCCCTTGAAGTTTTATGGAAGCATACTTGCTTTAAGCTGTGTTTTTCTTTTGGTAGGGACTCAGTATGAAATATCTAAAATACCTTGACTAAACATACAACTTTAATATATTTTCTGCCTTTAAAATATAATACTTTATGGTTCCTTTTACACCTCTTTAATAATAAGTTTTCAGATTTTAGAAATAAATCTGCAGTAATTATACTCAAATTTGTTAACATTTTTATGTATCTTTTAGACACTTTCACTAGTTTCAAGTTTCATTCACAAAAGTCAGTCAGCCTCAGGTAGTCTCTGTTTCAACTTGATAATAAAATGTCTGATTTCCCTTTATTTTTAATTTATGAAATTTGTTTTCTTGATTCCACCTTTCATTGGTTTTTCTTCATTTAGCCATGTTTGTATTGCTCTTATATATTAAATATCAAATATTGCTCTTAAATATTAAAATGTATTTCTTTTCAAATATTAAAACATCCTCAAAAGTCTATTTTTCCATGCACATTCTTCCAATTTACTTCTTTCTGTGACATAACAGGTGAAAGAAATGCTATATGAAAACAGTCCATCATGAGGTATCTGTGCTTCAGTTCAGAAGTGTTAAGAACTCAAATTTCTTTCCCATGTCTTTGAATAAAACTGAAGTTTTAGGGGAAGAAAGAAAAGTGTTAACAACATCTTTGACAATGATGCAAATTTCAGTACTGCAAATGAGTTTTTTTATAATTAAGCATAGAACTTTCCTTAGCATCTTGGATTATCCCCCACAATTCAATTTTTCTTTTTTGGTGGTGTTCATGTGGCATCTTTTATTTACAGTAAAGCAATATATTTTTATAGTTGTATTTAATTTTTTCATGTGTATTTCATATTTCAATAATTTGCTGTCTATGTATATATTTTTTCTCATTAACCAGAGATAATGACTTGCTAGAAGATATGAACTCTGAGAGTTAATTCATTTGTGACTATCACACAGGTACATCCATATCTTATTTTGTTAACATTTGAGATTGATTTACTTTAATGCATATAAATTATACATCCACTTATGTAAAAGGAAGAGCAAAATTGGATATGATGATGTAAGTAGAAATGTGCTGAAAATACTACTTTTTGTACTTTGGCAAATATGTTATTAGAATTTACTTTTTCCACCATTATTGAGAACTCATTAACGTACATCACTGTACAAGTTTAAGGTGTACAACAACATGATGGTCTGATTTATGTATACTGTGAAATGATTACCAGAGTACGTTCAGCAAAGGCCCATCTTCAGAAAGAAAGGGAAAAAGAAAAAAAGTTTCCTTGTGATGAGAACTCTTACATTTCACTCTCTTACTGGCTTTCCTACATGTCATACAGCAGGGTGAGCTAAAGCCATCATGTTGCACATTAATTACATTCCTAGTACTTATGTATCTTATGTTTGTACCTTTTGACCACCTTCCTCCATTCCCTCTCCTAACACCCTTGACTTCTGGTAACCAGACACCTGATCTCTTTTTCTGTAAGTTTGCTTTACTTTTTAATATTTCATGTATATTTTACTCAGCATAAAGCCTTCAAGGTTGATCCATGTTGTCATATATGGTAGGATTTCTTCATTTCTTATGTATATACATATATATTCTTTACCCATTATCCATCGATGAACACTTAGGTTACTTCCATGTCTTGGCCATTGAAAATAAAGTTGTTATTGACATGTGGGTGTCAACACTTATCTTTTCAAATTAGGGTTTTCATTTCCTATGAAATTGGTAGATCATATGCAAGTTCTATTTTTAGTGTTTCGAGGATCCTCCATACTGTTTTCCATGGTGGCTGTGCCAATTTACAATCCTATCAACAGTGCACAAGGGATTCCCTTTTCTCCACATGCACACCAGCATTAGCTATCTATTATTATTATTCCAATCCATGAATATGGGATACTTTTTCATTTACTTATGTCTTGTTCAATATCTTTCATCAACATCTTATAATTTTCAGAGTAGAGATCTTTCACCTTCTTGGTTAAATTGATTCCAAAGTATACTACTGCTTTGATGCTATTGTAAATGGAATCAATTTCTTTATTTTTCAGAAAACTGGTTGTTAGTGTATAGAAATGCTACTGATTTTTGCATGTTAATTTGGTATCCTGCAGCTTTACTGAATTCATTGATTAGCAGTTTTTTGGCTGAGTGTTTAGGCTTTCTGGTCCACTGGAGGAGGGAATGGCAAACCACTTCAGTACTCTTGCCTTGAGAACCTGATGAACAGTATGAAAAGGCAAAATGATAGGATACTGAAAAAGGAACTCCCCAGGTTGGTAGGTGACTAATACGCTACTGGAGATCAGTGGAGAAATAACTCCAGAAAGAATGAAGGGATGGAGCCAAAGCAAAAACAATACCCACTTATGGATATGACTGGTGATAGAAGCAAGGTTCGATGCTATAAAGAGCAATATTGCATAGGAACCTGGAATGTTAGGTCCATGAATCAAGGCAAATTGGAAGTGGTCAAACAAGAGATGGCAAGAATGAATGTCAACATTCTAGGAATCAGCGAACTAAAATGGACTGGAATGGGTGAATTTAACTCAGATGACCATTATATCTACTACTGTGGGCAAGAATCCCTTAGAAGAAATGGAGTAGCCATCATGGTCAACAAAAGAGTCCGAAATGCAGTACTTGGATGCAATCTCAAAAATGACAGAATGATCTCTGTTTGTTTCCAAGGCAAACCATTCAATATCACGGTAATTCAAGTCTATGCCCCAACCAGTAACGCTGAAGAAGCTGAAGTAGAACAACCCCTACAAGACCTTTTAGAACGAACACCCATAAAAGATGTCCTTTTCATTATAGGGGACTGGAATGCAAAAGTAGGAAGTCAAGAAACACCTGGAATAACAGGCAAATTTGGCCTTGGAATACAGAATGAAGCAGGGCAAAGGCTAATAGAGTTTTGCCAAGAGAACACACTGGTCATTGCAAACACCCTCTTCCAACAACACAAGAGAAGACTCCATACATGGACATCACCAGATGATCAACACCAAAATCAGACTGATTATATTCTTTGCAGCCAAAGACGGAGAAGCTCTATACAGTTAGCAAAAACAAGATCAGGAGCTGACTGTGGCTCAGATCAAGAACTCCTTATTGCCAAATTCAGACTTAAATTGAAGAAAGTAGGGAAAACCACTAGACCATTCAGGTATGACCTAAATCTAATCCCTTATGACTATACAGTGGAAGTAAGAAATAGATTTAAGGGGCTAGATCTGACAGACAGAGTGCCTGATGAACTATGGATGGAGGTTCGTGACATTGTACAGGAGACAGGGATCAAGACCATCCCCATGGAAAAGAAATGCAAAAAGGCAAAATAGTTGTCTGAGGAGGCCTTACAAATATCTGTGAAAAGAAGAGAAGTGAAAAGCAAAGGAGAAAAGGAAAGATATTCCCATTTGAATGGAGAGTTCCAAAGAATAGCCAGGAGAGATAAGAAAGCCTTCCTCAGCAATCAATGTAAAGAAATAGAGGAAAACAACAGAATGGGAAAGACTAGAGATCTCTTCAAGAAAATTAGAGATACCAAGGGAACATTTCATGCAAAGATGGGTTCGATAAAGCACAGAAATGGTATGGACCTAAAAGAAGCAGAAGATATTAAGAAGAGGTGGCAAGAATACACAGAAGGACTGTACAAAAAAGATCTTCACAACCCAGATAATCACAATGGTGTGATCTCTCACCTAGAGCCCAGACATCCTGGAATGTGAAGTCAGGTGGGCCTTAGAAAACATCACTACAAACAAAGCTAGTGGAGGTATTGAAATTCCAGTTGAGCTCTTTCAAATCATGAAAGATGATCCTGTGAAAGTGCTGCACTCAATATGCCAGCAAATTTGGAAAACTCAGCAGTGGTCACAGGACTGGAAAAGGTCAGTTTTCATTTCAATCCCAAAGAATGCTCAAACTACCACACAATTGCACTCATCTCACATGCTAGTAAAGTAATGCTCAAAATTCTCCAAGCCAGGCTTCGGCAATACATGAACCGAGAAATTCCAGATGTTCAAGCTGGTTTTAGGAAAGGCAGAGGAGCCAGAGATCAAATTGCCAACATCTGCTGGATCATCAAAAAAGCAAGAAAGTTCCAGAAAAACATCTATTTCTGCTTTATGGACTATGCCAAAGCCTTTGACTGTGTGGATCACAATAAACTGTGGAAAATTCTGAAAGAGATGGGAATAGCAGACCACCTGCCCGGCCTCTTGAGCAACCTATATGCAGGTCAGGAAGTAATAGTTAGAACTGGACATGGACCAACAGACTAGTTCCCAACAGGAAAAGGAGTATGTCAAGGCTGTATATTGTCACCCTGCTTATTTAACTTATATGCAGAGTACATCATGAGAAACGCTGGGCTGCAAGAAGCACAAGGTGGAATCAAGATTGCCGAGAGAAATATCAATAACCTCAGAGATGCAGACGACACCACCCTTACGGGAGAAAGTGAAGAGGAACTAAAAAGCCTCAATGAAAGCGAAAGAGGAGAGTGAAAACGCTGGCTTAAAACTCAACATTCAGAAAACTAAGATCATGGCATCTGGTCCCATCACTTCATGGGAAATAGACAGGGAAACAGTGGAAACAGTGGCAGACTTTATTTTTTTGGGCTCCAAAATCACTGCAGATGGTGACTGCAGCCATGAAATTAAAAGACGCTTGCTCCTTGGGAGGAAAGTTATCACCAACTTGGATAGCATATTAAAAAGCAGAGACATTACTTTGCCAACAAAGATCCGTCTAGTCAAGGCTATGGTTTTTCCAGTGGTCATGTATGGATGTGAGAGTTGGACTGTGAAGAAAGCTGAGTACCGAAGAATTGATTCTTTTGAACTGTGGTGTTGGAGAAGACTCTTGAGATTCCGTTGGACTGCAAGGAGATCCAGCCAGTCCATCCTAAAGGAGACCAGTCCTGGGTTTTCATTGGAAGGACTGATGCTAAAGCTGAAACTCCAATACTTCGGTCACCTCATGCGAAAAGTTGACTCATTTGAAAAGACCCTGATGCTGGGAGGGGTTGGGGGCTGGAGAAGAAGGGGACGACAGAGGATGAGATGGTTGGATGGGATCACCAACTCGATGGACATGAGTTTGAGTAAATTCCAGAGTTGGTGATGGACAGGGAGGCCTGGCATGCTGTGATTCATGGGGTCGCAGAGTCTGTCACGACTGAGCGACTGAACTGAACTGAACTTAGGCTTTCCTATGCATAAAATCTCAGTTGTGTCTGACTCTTCGCAACCACATGGACTGTAGCCTATCAGCTTCCTCTCTCCATGGAATTCTCCAGGTAAGAATACTGGAGTGGGTAGCCATTCCCTTCACCAGGGGATCTTCCCGACCCAGAGACCAAACCCAGGTCTTCTGTATTGTGTTTGGATTCTTTACCCCCTGAGCTACCAGGGAAGCCCAAGTGGAGATATCAAGGGAAGGATGGGCATGAAAAAGGCCAGAAGGTAAGGACCTAACAGAAGCACAAGAGATAAGAAGAGGTGGCAAGAACACAAGAACACACAGAATATACAAGAAAGGTCTTAAAACCCAGATAATCACAATGGTGTGGTCACTCATCTAGAGCCAGACGCCCTGGAGTATGAAGTCAAGTGGGCCTTAGGAAGCATCACTATAAACAAAGCTAGTGGAGGTGATGGAATCTCAGCTGAGCTATTTCAAATCCTAAAAGATGATTCTGTGAAAGTGTTGCACTGAATATGTCAACAAACTTGGAAAACTCAGCAGTGGCCATAGGACTGGAAAAGGTCAGCTTTCATTCCAGTCTCAGAGAAGCCATGCCAAAGAGTATTCAAACTACCATACAATTGCACTCATTTCACATACTAGTAAGATAATGCTTAAAATTCTCCGAGTCAGGCTTCAGCAGTATGTGAACCAAGAACTTCCAGACGTACAAGCTGGATTTAGAAAAGGCAGAAGAACCAGAGATCAAATTGCTAACATTTGTTGGATCACAGAGAGAGCAAGGGAATTCCAGAAAAAAACATCTACTTCTGCTTCACTGACTACGCTAAAGTCTTTGATTGTGTGTATCACAACCAACTGTGGAAAACTCTTAAAGAGATGGGAATGCCAGATTACCTCACTTGCCCCTGAGAAACCTGTATGTGGGTCAAGAAGCAACAGTTAGAATCTTATATGGAAAAATGGACTGGTTCAAAATTGGGAAAGGAGTTCAAAATTGACAGGGCTGTATATTGTCACTCTGCTTATTTAACTTATATGCAGAGTACATCATGTGAAATGCCAGGCTGGATAATCACAGTCTGGAATCAAGACTGCTGAGAGAAACCTCAGATATGCAGATAATATTGCTCTAATGGCTGAAAGTGAAGAAGAAATAAAAACCCTTTTGATGAAAGTGAAAGAGGAGTGTGAAAAAGCTGGCTTAAAACTCAGCATTCAAAAAGCTGAGACCAAGGCATCTGGCCCCATCACTTCATGGCAAATAGATGAGGAAAAAGTGCAAACAGTGACAGATTTCCTTTTCTTGGGCTCCAAAATCACTGAGGATGGTTACTGGAGCTATGAAATTAAGACACCTGCTTCTCGAAAGGAAAGCTATGAAAAGTCTAGATGCTGTATTAAAAAGCAGAGACATCACTTTGCTGATAAAGGTACATATAGTCAAAGCTATCGTTTTTCCAGTACTCATGTATGGATATGAGATTTGGACCATAGAGAAGGCTAAGAGCCAAAGAATTGATGCTTACAAACTGTGGTGCTGGAGAAGACTCTTGAGAGTCCCTTGGACAGCAAGGAGACCAAACCAGTCAATCCTAAAGGAAATCAACCCAGAATATTCATTGGAAGGACTGATGCTGAAGCTAAAGTCCCAATACTTTGGCCACCTGATGTGAAGAGCTGACTCACTGGAAAAGACCCCGACGCTAGGAAAGATGAAGGGCAGGAGGAGAAGGGAGCAACAGAGGATGAGATTGTTGGATGGCATTACTGATTCAATGGACATGAGTTTGAGCAAACTCTAGGAGATAGTAAAGGGCAGGGAAGTCTGGCATGCTGCAGTCCTAGGATTGGAAAGAATCAGGCATAACTTAGTAACTGAAAAACAACAACATATATAAAATCATGTCATCTGCAGATAGAGACAATTTTACTTCTTCCTTTCCAATACTGATATCTTTTCTTTTTCTGGTCTGAACTCCAGCTAGTACTTCTAATATTATGTTGAACAGGAGTGGTGAGAGTGGACACTTTCATCTTGTTCCTCATCTTAGAGGATTAAAGCTTTTAACCATCCACCATTGTGATAACTGTGGGCTTTAATTATGTTGAGATGTTTTTCTTTTACATTTAATTTGTTAAGAGTTTTACCATAAACGGAATCTGAATTTTATCAAATGCTTTTTTTTTTGAAAATTTGAGATATCGCATGCTTCTTTTCTTTCATTCTATTAATATGATATACCATCTCATTGATAGATTGGCCTATGTTCAGCTATCCCTGCATCTCAAGAGTAAATCCCACTTGATCATGGTGAAAAATTATTTTAATGTGTTGCTAATACTGAGAATTTTTGCATCTATATTCATCAGGGTTATTGGCCTGTAGTTTCCCTTTTAGTTGTGCCTTTTTTCAGTTTGGGTATTAGGATAATATTGGCCTCACGAGTTTAGAAGTGTTCACTTCAAATTTTTGGGAGAGTCTGAGAAAAGCTGGTATTAATATTTATTTTAAAAAACAATTTGCCAAAGTCTCTAAGTGGTTTAAAAGCACTTTTAAAGCTTGGTGGCTTTAAATATGTAAATGTGTTACAGAGTAGAACTATGATACTACGTTATGGTTAAAATGGCTTCCCTTGTGGCTCAGCTGTGACGAATCTGCCCGCAATGCAGGAGATCTGGGTTTGATCCCTGGGTTGTGAAGATCTCCTGGAGAAGGGAAAGGCTACCCACTCCAGTATTCTGGCCTGGAGAATTCCATGGACTACAGTCTGTGGGGTCGCAAAGAGTTGGACATGACTGAGCGACTTTCACTTTCACTTACGGTTAAAATGGTTAGGATGCTTGTTCAATCAGAAGACCACATACGGCTGCTGCTCATTTAAAAGCAGCAGAGACCTTCTCTTTACTTAGTCTCAGATTCTGAGAAAACATAGTACCTAGATGAACATAGCATCTAGGTCTTAGAGGATGCAATTGCTTTTGCCCTGCAATTTGGATCTCTATAAATTTTGCTAGCTTGGAAGCAATAGTGTTTACTGGTTAAGAGCTGGGATCTCAAGGCACAGAAAAACCTATGTTTGAATCCTGGCTCATCTTTTACTGTTTGACTTCAGAAAGCCCCAGTTTTCATATCTATAAAATTCAAGTAGTAATAGTATCTAATTTTGTGAAGACTGTGATGAATAAGAAAAAGGAAAAACAGAACATGTAGTTTCTATAAGAGAGTGTCCAATTAATAAGTTTAATAAATGGTAGCCAAGTAATTTTTAAATTACTTTATATTTTTATGCTGTGATTTCTAATGATGGACATTTAGAGTGTCCTTCTTATGCCAATCTCTAACTCTAAAACATGGCCATTTATTTACTTACACCTCAAGGGTTTTCCAGGTGGTGCAGTGATAAAGAATCTATCTGCCAATGCAGGAGATGCAAAAGATGCAGGTTTGATCCCTGGGTCAGGAAGCTCGCCTAGAGAAGGAAATGACAACCCACACCAGTATTCTTGCCTGGAGAATTCCATGGACAGAGGAGCCTGGAGGGCTACAATCTCTGTGGTCGCAGAGTCAACCACAACTGAGCATGCATACGCACACATTTATCCACAGGATCTGAAACTCCAAGGGCTGAAGTTGCCCTTCCTTCCTTCCAGAGAGTCAGAGATCATTGCTCAACCTGCTGCCCCAGCCTTTAAGGAACCAGTTCACTGATGCTGGTGCTTTAGCCCAAGACTTCAAACGGGGCCCTCTGCATAATTCAAGCTGCATCTTTATTCACAATGCCTACTTCTCTTTGCTCACCAGTGGACTTCTGGCTCTCGGTCTGGCTCCCTTTTTGGTTATAGCTTCTAGACTCTACTGTCTGAAATGCTGTCCTCATTTCCTATCTTTGTAAATATCACTTCTGTTAATACGAGTGGCTTTATCAAATCCTCAGAAGAAATGCATGCATGAACTACCAATAGAACACATGTAGCTTTCTAGCTAGAGGTCAAACATTGACAGGTTGTGGGCCATCTTCTTCCCAAAGATACATTAAATTAGTGATGAAATATTTTGTGCACATCAATGTCTTTATGCCAATCATGAATTTTCCAACTTATATTTTATCACATTCCCTACCAGTTATATTACCTCACTCCCAGTCCAGTACTCTCCATGTGTTATTCAGCTGATTTCATTTGTTTGTGACCTGGTCAGACCTTGGCTCCACCATCTGAGAGAGTTTAAGTGGGAAATCTCAGTAACACACAAGCTTCTAATCCAACACCATTACATTTGTTCAACCAGAGGTCTCAGAATTACGATGCCTCCCCTTTCTGGTGCCTTATATATGAATTAATTCTGTAGCACACTTTCTGATTTCATAGACTTTAAGGCCTAAATCTCTTATTTCCCCTTGACCACTGTAAAGACACCTGTAAAATGATTCCTTCTGAACTTACACTCTGTCTCAATTTCTTGTTTCTCCCCATTTTGTGTCTTCTTGAGCAACCAAGCCCCAGTATCATAAAAATCCTCATATGACAGAATGTAGAATCAGCCTATATGCCGTCTACCAACACTGAACACCTAATGTTTTTCTATGAGTTTGTTGTTCTGTGGTTTCCCTCTATCATTACAAGATGATTACATATGGAATTGTCTTTAAAAAATATGAATGCCAAGGTATGGAACAAATAGGCAATGAGGAGAAATGAACCATGCAGACAAATCCATTTTGATTTCCTCTTTGCCACTAAACACAAGACTTGGTCTCTTCTGAAAGATTTATGAGGCTTCCTACCATAAAGGAGGTTGGATTACAGCTATGCTTACTTTATAAAATGAAATTCTGCCATCATAGGCAAGGGTTCATGGCTGTAATTATTTCAATGATCTTCCCAGTCAATGTGTCTTGCACAGCTGAGCCAAACCCTCTCTCACACAGGCAGGCAGGCCATTTCATAAGAAGTCTAAAAGCTCCCACAACTTTGTGTGACCTTGCATTGAATAACACTGGAAAATTGATTTGGCTCTAGTAATAAAAGACCGTCTGCATTATCTGCATTCTAATTATAATTAATATAACCAGGATAACTGCTGTATTATTTACGATTAGAGCTATGGTGAGCACAGTGTAATAATAATCTGCTACATAATTTTTTATTGATCTGATGGCTTTATTGCAGAAAAAACAAAATGCTACACCACTGCATAGCTAAAATTGCCTTTCTTGACATGAGTGTTTAGACACAGGATTTCATTTAACATTTCTTTTATCTGATGAAATTCCCATAGTTTTAATATCATAATAAGTGTGATGCTATGGGATCTTTCAATTTTCCTCTTTGAAAAGAACTGAAGAACAGGCATAATTCATCTACCCAAGTTTCCATTCTTTACTTACTATCATTAATTCCCTGACACAAGAGTCATCACACATTTCATTAACAGGAATGGAATAAACCTGAGGGAAAAAAATAGCTTTCAGTTAAGGGAATGCTATCTCTCACCTTAAATAAATTCTCTTTGAGAATAAAGTATAATGTAATATAAATCAGTGTAGTTTTCTTTAACAAAAAATAAGAAAAAAATTATTTTCAATATTAATGAAGGAGCTTTTTAGGAGCACAAATATCTTTATGAGCCTAGGTAAGAGTGTTCACCATTCTCTTAGTGACGAAAGATTGGTTCAATTATATAATAAATTGGCACATGTCTTATACAAAGAAATACATAATACAAAATAATATGTTATACTTTTTGGTAGAAAAGTAAACATAGCAATGTATATACTGAATTATTTCATTTCAGCAGGACTTTGCCAACTCATGAAATGGTTTGTACTTATCAAAGGGATTAACACCTGGTGATATTTTTCTGATGTCCAATTTTATCAGTCAGAATTCTGAATGATAAAATTATAAAAACAATATTGCTTAAAGTTGGTCAGCTTCACAAAATTTAAGAAAAACAGTAATATATAACATATAAATTTTACATTTGTTTTCACTTGAATCAGGCCTTAAAATGCTTAGTTGCTTGTACAATATCAAGAAATGGATTTCCATCTCCATGCACTATTTTGAAAGACATATTCAGATCTTATGTTTCATGTGTTATCTTTGTTGATCTTTACAAATCATGAAGGTAGGAAAGACAAATGTTTCCTTTTGACAGGTGTAAAAACTGAGGTTGGAACATGTGGGATGCAGCAAATCCAGATCCAACACTTTTATTTCCAGACCTATGATTCTGTACTTTCTCTATAATATCATGCCTTTTAGCGACTTGTTTGGTTTGAATTAGGTGATTGTTGCATTGATGATAAGTCTCTACAGAAGAGATTTGTATAATATTTACATAAAAGTATAAAGATTATGAAACATAACTCATAAACACTCTAAGAGAGTCAGATTTGAAACCACTTTCAAATAAACACCATCATCATCATCATTATGGCAACAGACATTTATGGAACCAGAAAACAATACCATCTCATTATAATGTGACATATGAAGAAAGCAAAGCCTAAGAAGAAATTAAATAATGTGTTCAATATCACATAGCTAGCTAGTGGTGGACCAAGATCCTGAACACTGATATGTATAAAATATGTCTGTCTTCTTAATTTTGTTTCAGTTTTTTCATGTACTAGTTTTCCAAGAGCATATCCTGTGAAGACTAACCTACAGTTATTTTAACAAAGGAAGAAACCTGGATTGAACTGCATTTTCTTCTTGTGGCTTAGAAAGCAGTAACGGAGGCATTCAAATATGTTGTCACAGATACAGTGACTCTCAGAGTCCTCATAAACATTTATATTAGATTGTTTGAACATATCGGAATTTTATATGAAAGCCACGCCAGCATGAATAATCTAAAATATAGTAAGGGCCCGTTGACTATGACTTTGAAGAGAATATCTTTGTGTAGCTTTCATTTTCAATTTAATTATTTGTTTATTAAGAAATTAATCTTTGTTGGGGATTGCTATAAAATGTTTTTTTAAACAAAAAATAAGAGACTTGATTATTAATGAATTTTAGACAAGGCATATAATTAAACATTTTTAGTTTTTTTTAAAAAAAGGATAAAATTGTATGCTATTTGAAAAAACAGAAGGAGAAATTTGGAAATGTCTATAAGTTCATCCCTAGCACAAATTTTCCTTTTCCCAATCCCTCTTTTGTTGGGATTTGTACAGTGAAATAGTAGCTAGAATAAGATAAATTTAGGAATAGCAGGCAAAGTTTCATTCCAGAGAGACTGTCAACAATCTCTTCACTGTTATTTCTACTATCAGGTTGTTGGCTATCAGAGTTTAAAAATAACTCCCTCTGCTTCAGTGGAGTACATGAAATGCATGGCAGTTTTTCCTGAAAAATGTATCTTGGCCAGACCAGTTTGGTAACAGGAAAGGCAATGTCCATGCACTGCTTGGCTAATCTATTTCCCCTTGAAAGGCAGGCTTAGGTGGAATGAATACATAAAATTAATCCCATAGCACATGCCTCTAATTTTATATTTTCATTTAAACTGTTTTTTAAATGCTTGGAAATTTGCAATATTATTCAAAGTTTTCTAGAAATTGCAGCCAATGTAATAAGGTAGGATATAAGAATAATAATTGTAAAGCCATGAGAAAGGTGACAAAAAGTTACTGTTTACAGATTAGAAATTAGAGAATTATTAATATCAGACAAAAATTACTTTAAAGGTCAATGTACATACATACATGCTCAGCTGGTAAGTTGTGTCTGACTGTTTGCAACCCCATGGACTATGGCCTGTCACTCTCCTCTGTACATGGAGTTTTCCAGGCAAGAATACTGGAGATGCCATTTCCTACTCCACAGGATGTTCCTGATGCAGGGATTGAACCCACGTCTTCTGCATCTCTTGCATTGGCATGCAAATTCTTTACCACTGAGCCGCCTGGGAAGCCCTTAAAGGTCAACAACACTCATGTATTACTAATAGAGAAAAATATAACTGCTACAGAATTTCATTCACAGTAACAACAAAACTACTGAATATATGGGAATATCTTAGCAAGGTATATAAATAAATACATATAAAACGAGACCAGTATGAAGCAACATAGTGACAGAAATCAGAATTTACTAATACAAAGAAAGAATTAAAATGGAGGAAATGTTTAAATGACAATTTGCTTTCAAACTGATTTATAAGTGTAGTGCAATTTTTAAATCCCATCAGTATTTTTTTGGAAAAAAGAAAATTACTTCTGGTAAAATAGATAAAAATATCCAAAATAATTTTGAAAAAGAGTAACACAAGGTAGTATTTTAAAACATACACTTATGGTATAAAATCAAATCAATGTGATATAGTAGTAAGGAAAGACATAGGTAAGATTCTAAAAGGAATCTCGAATGCATAGAAACTGGTTTCAGGAACATCTCATTCTTCTGCAAAATAACAGTTATTTAGATAGTCACTTTAAACCATTCACTGGCATAAAGTAGAATAAAGTTAAAAATCAGTTAGAGGAACATTATAACACAGAGATTAAGAGATGACTACTTTGCTTCCAACTATAAATTCGCTCTGTGCAAGTTACTTAGTCTCTCTGGGCTTTAGTTTTCTCAGCTATAAAACAGAGATAATGATAGTGCTGTTGCCATAGGGTTTTTGAGAGGATTAAATAGACAGATATGTAAAGTACTGAGAAAAACTCTCTTGACACATAGTGAGAAACCTAACAGATTTGGCAAGTGTATTGGTACATATTGTTACATATTAAAGGGATATGGTGATTTAAAATAAAGACATTGAAAATAAAAAGAAAATGTTGAATGATTTCTTTCATCCCAAATGTGAATGGTCTTTCCAAGATTTACAGGAAGCAAATAAACTGCAAATGGAATAAACTATAAATTTGACATCCCTCAAAAGGAAAAACTTTACAATGTCAAAAATATGAGAATTCTAGAGTAAAACAATATATTTATTGCTAATAGATTATATACAAATAGAAACACAAAATGAATATAAAATATTTCATTTGGACCAAAAATACTGAGCTCATCATTTTAATCTACTTCAATATTAAAGATTCAAATCTCTGAAGGGAAAGAGAATGTAATTGTCATGAAATATGTCCTGATATCCCAAATACAGTATAATAAAATACATGCATCAAGATGTTTAAAAATACTCATCCTTGAGCCACTATTTCTATTCCCATTAATAGTTTCCTATTTTAAGGAAATGGATAACCACAAGAAATACAAATTTATACAAACATGTTCAGTTTGTCATTATTTACAATAAAGTAATGGAAAATAAACAGTATATTCAATATTAAGGTTATAGCTAAGGAAATTTTGGCCTATCCATACATTAGTACCATAAGATATTAAAAAAGAGTTTCATAAAGATAGCTATTGCTATCAATCTACTACCAATATCAATACCAGCTGAAATAATTTTTAAATATAATAACTGAAATAATTACCCACTGAAAAAATAAAGACAATCTTAAGCTGGTATGTTTTCAAAATCTATAATATAAAGAATTTTAAAGGTAGCCTCAATGGGTCTATTTTTCACAATTCTAATAGTAAGATACTTAATTACTAAGGAGTAATAAACCTTTAGTAAAAAAAACTAATACTCTAAGTATTAGTTTAAAATACTAATATTTTAAGAATAAATACAAATGTGTTAAAGCCTTTTTTAAAACCAAGGCACGGGGATAATGTATATAAAATCAGGATGGAGTTTTATTGTTAGGGAAGTGAGTTTACTGAGTGGTGGATGTGAGAAGGATAAGCACATATAAATGTATAGATTATACAAGTAGTGCATAGTATACATTGTATAGTTCTAGTTCTTAATTTGGATGATCAATTCATGGTTGTTCTTTGTTGCTTTGCTTCATAGTTTACATGTATTTTGTGGTTATTCTTAAGCTTATATCACATATAAACTCATATTTATAAAAAGGTACAGGAGAAACAATATCTCTCATTGGGATATAAAAAGAACAAAATTGAGTTTTGGCTCTTGCTTTTGTTAGAAAGGTACTGTCCTTTTTAGTTAATGTCACCCTAATTTCTATGCACTTTACTATTTATCTGTCAAATAGGCTTGAATATTCTCAAAATTCTTGGTGAGAAGAGCTCAGTCAATTGGAAAGTGAATTCATGCAAAGCTGTTCCCACCATTTCTTTCCAGTAATTTAAGAACTGTCTGGCTAGTTGGACAGAAGTGGCAAGAAGTTGATGTTGATAAAGATACCGTAGATGACATGGTCCTGGTTGGGGTATGTGTGTTAGATTTTTGCTTTTATACCTGTAGTCCCACACCCTTAAAAAGACGGAGGAATCATTATTTGTAAATATTGCCTGAAGGAACAGAAGAGGAAGTTACAGACTCTTTCACATTTATCAAAAAGCTGACTGTAAGCTGATGGATCCAAATATAAACACAATGATGGAGCCAACCAGATTTTTACAAGGTAATTCTTATTCAAACACACATCTACACACACACTTCCCTTAAAATAGATAAAGCAAAGGAAAACAATACTTAATGGTTCCCTGTCATTTGTTAGGCACTTGCCCCAAACTAGGCATTAAACTACATTCTTAAAAAAAAATACAAATGTAGGTGAGCCCAGGACAAAAGGCAAAATCCAAATGTCTTGAGTATACAGTAATGAGAATTTTAGAAGGAACAGAACTAGAGTAAATTACAATATGTTATGTGTGTATTTACTAGAGATTGTCTAGGCCGGAGAGAGTACTATGTTTTTTTTCATGGGTCTATTTTAACTAACACTCTCTTAAGATTTCCTAGAAATTGAATATAACATTTACTTGCAATGCAGTAACTGTAAAAAAGAGTATGTATTTATAGAATTATTATTCTTTCCCCTCTATCCTTATGGTACCAAAACTTTTCAAATATAGTTCTCAAGTTTTTAGAAAAATGGATATAAAAAGTGAAATATTTAAATAATTCTGTCTTTCACGCTGACAAGCAATCAACTATGTTTTCTATCGACTGACAAATTCACTCATTTATTAAAAATAAAAAATATTGATTGATCTTCTAAACCCTACTAGGTATTTGGAATTCAAAAACGTGATTTTCATCCTTTTAGAGCCAAGTTTAGTCAAGAAACTAATCTTGTCTCAATGTCATGAGTAATGCTACAGTCATCATGTCGCAGTAGCGCAATATTTGGGGATGAGAGAAGAGGAAATGACCTACTTTTACAGAGAAGTATATATAATTATATATGATATACTTGGTTTGATGAAATACCCGGAAGACTTCATCTGTACTTTTAAAACCTAGTAAGGTCCAAATTCAGTTACTTTTATAATTATGGCTTCCATCATGAGCAATTCTTATAATTCTGAAAAAAAGGAACAGTATAAATAGAATATGTGAACAAAGAAGATACCCCACTTTTTTTCTCTTAAGGAAAGGATAATTCTACTGCTTGAAGTACTTTTCCCTGTTGTAAGAAAATGCAGGTCAGCAATACTGGCATACTGGAGTGTCAGTTCAGTCATCTTTTTCCATGTCTGCCCCACACTGTCTGCTGCTTTTCAAGGTAGAAAAAGCTAATTTAGTGGCTAGAGCTAAATTAGACTCCTTAATTGACATTTCACTTTCATCTAAAATTAGGCCAGCACATGTTTAAAAATCCTTTTATTTTGAATGAATTAGAGAACAGCTTGTAAAAAGCTTGTAAAGATCAGAAGGAGTAGTGAGGGACAAGCTGGGCTGAGCATTTTCCCAATTTGGCAACAGCTACGGAAGGTATGTGTGTGTATGTGTGCATGTCAGAGAGAGGCCAATGGCTCGTTGGTCTGAGCCCTGAAGACTGAATTGGGAGCCTGTGAATAACCCTCCTTGGGTCCATCTGGTGTAAGCTGTCTCAGTGGTTCTCAAACTTTTTGGTATGAGGAACCCATTACACTCGTAAAACTTAAAGACCCCAAAGAATTTTGACTTTGTGGGTTTTATCTATCGATATGTGTCACAATAGAAATAAAGCTTAAAATTTTGTAAAATATTTATTTATCCATTTAAAAATAGCAAATAATAAATGGGCCATTTTAATGCAAAATAAATCTTTTTAGTAAAAAATACATTTTTCAAAATAAAAAAACTAGTGAAAAGTGGCACTATTACATTTTTGCAAGTTTCTCCATGTCTGGCTTTCGGAGAAGACAGCTGGATTCTCATGACTGCTTCTGCATTCAGTCTCTGTCTTATGTTGTTCTTATTTAAATATATGAAGAAGATCTGGCCTCACATAGATACAGATAGTTGGGAAAGGGAGTAATATTTTAGTTACCTTTTCAGATAATTTGGGAATTTTTTGATAGTACATCAAAATTCAACAAGCGTTGTCTTCTTAAACGTAAATTGCAATGTGAAATCCTACGCCATGTCAATTAGCTTTTCATACTCTGATGCTTCAAGTCCATCTATATATGCTGCACTTTCAATGAAGATTCAATGAGTCTTTCACCAGTATATAACTTACTAGCATCATGGATCTATTATTTAGGGCTTCCCTGCTGGCTCAGATGGTAAAGCATTCGCCTGCAATGCAAGAGACCTGGATTTGAACCCTGGGTTGGGAAGATCCCCTGGAGCAGGGCATGGCAACCCTTGCCTGGAGAATCCCCAGGGACAGAGCACCCTGGCGGGCTACAGTCCATGGGGTTGCAAAGAGCTGGACATGACCAAGCAACCAAGCACAGCATAGCGCATCTATTATTTCGGAATTGTTGGTCTCCTGAGTTATGCAGGTTTTCCATATGTCGGCACATTTCATTGTGCAACACCAAAAAAATCACATTCCTGGCTATGACAAGGAATCTCATCACATAAGTTTTTAAGTATTGGAATGCTGTCAAGTTCACAGTGGCAGACACTGTGAATTTCCAAAATTCTAATTTTTGCTTGAAAGCTTGATATTTATCATTGGCAATAAACACTGTCAGTTGTTTTCTTTGAAGCAATATTTATTCTGAGAAAATACCTGCCACATTCTCCAATTTAAATACATAGTTTATCAGACATTCTTCAAGTAAAAATAGTATTCTAGGAAAAAGGTGGTTAATTCTGCTTTTCATTCAAGCAATCACACATAAGTGCTTTTTCCTGGAGACAACTATAGTACTTCAATATTAAATACAAATGCTTTATGTGTATTTCCATTTTGTCTCACAGATATTAAAAAGGCATGTGCTCAAGAGTTTAGATTTAATAAAAGAATTAAATTTCACTGCTTCATCAAGAACATTCTTAAGTAGCCCTGTCTTTTTGTTTGCTTGTTTCAACTGTGGCAAAAATACAATGACTTCTAGTACAGTTTGGTTCCAATGCCTACCTCGATTCATGGAAGTTTCACCACTGCTTTTGCCCTATTAATACAAATATCAACACAGTGGAAAAGGCAAATAACATCTCAGTAATATTATGGAAACAGTTTTGACCCCATGGTCTTCTGGAAACCATCTTGGGACCAGTAGTTGGTGGACCACAGTTTCAGAGCTGCCTGTCTATTTGATGACCCACAGATGGAGCCAGCTAGCTACATTAATATACATAGTCTCCAAAGTCATTTTCAAACTATGAGCTTTCAAGTATGGGGCACGGAAAAAGAAAAGAGGGGAAGAGTTGAATACCTATCAGAATCCTGCATGTGGTGCTTTTGGGGGTAAACTCATACAATCTCACTGCGATGGGAAGCTTGGAGTGGGTGTGCTAAGATGGGACAAAAGCCATCAAGAATCTTAGCTATCCTTCCTTGACTCCAGGCACTGAATTGCTGTTTAGCTGTCCAAGTACTTTCTTGATTATATCAGAAACTCAAGTGCTTCATTAGCTTCTCTTTCTAAAAAATGAATAGGAAACAATAGAGCAAATGGGCGGTTATGTGAAATGACAATGTTCTCAATTAGGGCTTCTATCAGAGTCACCACCCTATCCCCCAAACTCAGATGTGTTCCAGGGATTGGTTGTTGAGCCTAAATATTGCCTATTGATGCAAATATTGATGATTCAAATCATTCCAACTCCAAATCCTAATAATTATCAATAAAATTCACATCAACATTTCTTTAACTTCAAATTATTGACTTGTTATGTATGGTTTAGACCTCAAATGTCATATAAATGCAGAAACTTATTTAAAACAGTATTTATTCATAATAATGTATCATTTATCACGTGCCCAGCATGGTTATGAGTCCTTCTTTTAGATATACTTAGTTCCCTAGAGGAGGGCATGGCAACCCACTCCAGTATTCTTGCCTGGAGAATCCCATGGACAGAGGAACCATAGGGTCCGAGAGTCAGACATGACTGAAGCAACTTAGCAAACAGTCTTTTAATTCTCAAAATTACCTCATAAGGTAGGGGTTCCCCCTCACTATTTTAATATTGAGAAAATGAAATCAGGGAATTGATGCAACTTGCCTTAGTCTTCACAGCTAAAATGAGTCAGGATTTGAACCTAGGCTGTTTAGATTTCAGGCAATTCGTATACTTAAACACTATGCTAGAAAACAAACCCCAAAATGAGTGTTCTGTAGACCTTTCTTTTAGTGAGTTGTGTCATTTATGGGTTACTCTTGATTCTTCACAAAAATAGATGAATCTTTAAACTACCCCTGGAGACTGCAAATATGTCATGGCTTTGTATCTAAAATTAGGAATTAATCAAAACTAAGGCCTATTTTAGTAAGAGGTGACAAATAATAAAACTATAATGTTGGTGTTTTAAAGTAAATACAACTGCCTTAACATTTTTATACCAATGTAATAACCAAGTTTATTTAAATAATTCTTTTTATTATGTAGATTTTTTGCTTTATATTATCCAAATAATTTCTAGCACTTTGTGTTCTGATAGCTACCTTCGCCTTCCAAAAAATCAAAACACAGTTCTATACTTTTGAAACAAACAAAAAAAAATCACAGTAACAAAGTCCATTGTAAAGTAAAAATTATATTGGATTAAATTAGGAGGCATCTATAGAGAATAAACCAGTGGTTGGAGTGGGAAGAGGGATGGGGTAGGGTACTAAGAGGTACAAACTTCTATACATAAAATAAACCACAAGGATATACAAGGCAGCACAGGGAATACAGTTAACATTTCATAGTAACTATAAATGGAATGTCATATTTGAAAATTGTGACTCAGTATCTTGTACCATAATACTGTACATCAACGATAACTCAATAAAAACAAGGGGGGGGGGGAAGGAAAAAAAAATGAGGAGGCTTATATTAAAGCCAAACATTCAATTTTAATTTTTTGTGAAACTTGGCAAAATTACTTTTACCTTCTGTGCCTCAGATTTCTCTTGTGTAAAATAAATTAGTATCTCTCTCATTTGACTGATGCCCACATTGGATTAGATAATGAAAGCAAAAGTGCTCTTTGAAGTTCAAGAGGCTTTATCACTGTTAGGTGAAATCATCATAATAATGGTCATTTTATAATGTTACAACAAAAATTAAATGAGAGCATGCTGGACTGTAAGCCATATGAGAACAGAAATGTTCATGATTTGGTCCCTCTTCTATAACTAGCACCTAGAATGAAGTGTGACACAAAGTAGGTATATAACAAATATCTGCTGAATGAATATGTGTAACAAGCAAAGTGATTCATAGAGAATAATTTGAGTGGTCACTCAGATCAAATCGATGAACAAAAAAATTGCTTTCATATTTTTATGATCAATATCCCAGACACAATCACCTTTAAACATTATATTTATTGCCTAATTATTGTATTTTTCCCCACTAGATTGTCAACTCCATGAGGACAAGAACAGTACTGAAATGATTCTCTACGTTATTCCCAGTGCCTAGTGCCAGAAATACATGTTGAATAAAGCAAATTAATTTTAAAAGATGAAAAGGCAGGGTTTCTCATGGCAATAATATTCCAAAGAGTGGAATACCAGGCACCATGTCAGCCGCTCTAAATTAGCAAGGATCCTGACAGGCAACAATGCGTTAGTTATCTGCATGCCACGACACTGATGAAAGATAGCAGAACATTCTTAAGAGTGATGTCTCTCACTGCAGGTGGAGTGCAGGGATTTAAAGGAATCCATGTTATCATAGCACGCTCCTTTCTACTGGGATGGGGCTCACAGGCACATTAGACACCAGCCACCACCATTAGGGACAGCATCAAAATGGATTGTCCAAAAAGATTCAGCAGAAAAAAAAATTAGTGATAGAGTACTAACATTCCCTTTTAAGTGGATGCATTCGTTATATTAGTAGATAATCCTTTATCTAGTAGTCCTCCTTGGCTGGGGACCAGAAAATTGGTAATAAATATTTAAAGCAAATTTTTTTGAAAAGGTTCTGCCCAGGCCAACTATGGAGCTACATACTAGGCCTAGCGTCATGGAGACAAAACAGAAATGCAATCTGTGAATGCTGCGGCTGCTCTGTGCTTTTGCCTGCGTAGCTGCTAAAGAAGGAGAAAAAGGGGCTGTCTGAGCTAAGAAAGTTTAATACCTCAGAGCTGATATATAAGGTATTATTTTGTCTTTTTTGACAGGGTCCGGTGCTATTTTTACCCACGTTGATGCAGGGGTTAGGCTAGGACTTTAGGAAGAAATGATGACTTATTTTAAGTGCTGTTTGTGTAATAGCAGCTCCCTCTGCACTCATTTCTGTCACTTACTCATCGTTCCCAAGGTAAAAATGCCCCATTCTCCCTCTTATTTTCCTTAAAAATATACATCAGCAAGTATCTCCTTGATAATCCCCCTAACAAGCTGCTGGTTGTCTGCGAGAATTCCTTCCTCCTGTATCACCGCTTCTATTTGGCAGTCTGGGTTCCTCCCCATCCGTGCACCCAGCCTCCCTGCCTCCTCCATCGTGCGGGTGTTGTTTCTCATTTAAATGAACAGTTGGATTCTTTTATTTCTTACAAGTGCTGGATTCGCCTTATCGCCCTCATTCCTTTGGGGGTTGCCAATTGGTTTTATCCACGGATGTATCATTTCTCATGCTTCCTTTTTTTTTCTTGCAAAGAGAAAGAACCTCTCCGTCAACAAGCCTCTCCGGAGTGGAAGATTAAAAACCTAGACATCACCTACCTTGCAGCTCTACTCCCAACTGGGTTGTGTAAAACTCAATTAAACGTGTCCCCATTGAATACCGCATTACATTACATTAAACAGAAAATTCTTCAAGCGTGATGACAAAGCTTGAAACCTTGCCTCAAAGCTGTTCCTGGTAGCTTTCTTTAACATTTCAGTCTTTATGGAGCAAGTCTCCCGTTGACACAACTTTAGTCCAGCTATGAAAAAAAAAATTCACAGAGCCCCACAGGGATTAAAAGAGAAAAGGGGGGGGGAAAGTGAATCTGGTCTTGGCACTTCCCTGGAGCCTCTATTGAAACGGCACTGCCAACAGACCACTCGAAGCTAAAAGTCTTCCAGAGGTCTGTGGTCAAACAATTGAAAATATAATTCCTTTATTTTGGGCAGGTGAATTTTACAGATTTCTTCCTCTACCGAGAACATTATATTCCCCTGAATACATATGAGAAAGACATGAGTCCCTAGGGTGAGGACTTCAGGCAGACATATATTCAGAGAAATTTTAAAAGCCCAATGAATATGTCTGTCTCTTCAGAATTAGTCTCTTCATAAAACAAAACTATGAAAATGATTGCACATCCCTGCAAACCTCAAAACTGTTAACTATAAACTATGCTCTTCTATTTTTGTTTCTTGTCCTCTTCCACAATTTTTATTTCTAATCTGGGTTGCCATGAGGCAATCCTCCTCTTAATTTGTTCACCTAAGTGAGTTTTCAAAACTTGTTTATTAAGCAACTCCCACAGGTTTACAAAATTTAGAACAAAATTTTTTTTCCCCAGGAGTATAGATATTACTATATTGCCAACTTCATGTTTTTGTTTTTGTTTTTTTTTTTTTTTTTGATATTTGAGGCATTTCTCTGCTTTTAAATTTTGACAATTCAAAGCAAAATGCCCTCTTCCCTCCAAAGTCTTTCGTTTACAGTATCCAGCCCAGTTGCTGGTGTAGCTAGAGGAAAATGGACTGGCTGTTTTAAGGCACTGTTTTATTTTTTGTGTTAATTATCATTTATTTTATGCCTACAATATGATGCATTCTATGATCTGAAGTCTTATATAGTGTTATTAAGAGTTTATTAAGAGATCCTAAAGCTTTAAGAAGACACACAATAACCATTCGATTATTCAAAACTAGAACAGTACTTTAGCGTGGAGCTAGGGGGCATGGTGATACCAGAAGTTCCATTGTCACAATTAACAAATTTAGCTGTGGCTACTGAAGAAGGGCATGCTTGTCTGCACATATGCATATACGCATACAGGCATATTTATACACATATGTGTTTGTATATGTATGCTTAGACATACTCTGTTGTTAAAATCATTGTCTAACACATGCATGATACTTAATTTTGCCCTTAGCATCTTGCTTTAATTTATTGGTGGGGATGGGGGTTCATTCTTCTCCATCACTATTATAAACTATGGCCTGCAGTTTTTTTTTTTTTTCAGTACAGAAAGAGGAAGTGTTGCCTATTCTGGAGGTTCATTACAAGGTTGTAAGTTCTAGTACTTAAAATGGAAATGCAGCTGTAGTGGATTTTGGCCGGGATTCCAGAAAAGTTTTTCCCTATGGACATACTAGAGACAAAGCTGGATATTACTAGGGATCCAACAAATGAGAAACAACACGTAAAAAACATACTGTAAAGAATGGAGCCTGAGCACTCTAATCCCAAAATGACTTCTAAGTTTAATTAGCCAAGATATTTGATTAAGAGTTTCCAGGGTTTTTTTAATACAAGGAAGTTTTCAAAGATTAGCTGATTATTCATAAGAAAAGTTAATATGAAAAGCAACCTAAAGAGTTCAGGAAAGAGTTTATCTTTCTTTTCCAAACTCTGTTAGTATCACGATAAAACAAAAGACATTTTTTCCATTCCAAGGCAGCTATGTTTCTGAATATGCTAGCAGTTATTTAACTCTTATCTCATGAAGAATTTTAAGAAAAAATATCTTAATATACAAGAAGCTTTTATTTATCCTTAACCTGGTTTTTCTTCAAAGAACAGGGTGGTTTGGTAAATTCCTATATTATACTTTAATTTTAACTCTGTAAGCAATTGAAGAAGTTATCATTCTTAGCCTCAAAATATTTAAATCATTTATCTGAATGAAAAACATAATTGTATTGGTATGTATTTCTGTGAAGGTCTGAATCCAAATTTTGTATCTAAGTTATTTTATTCTTTAGAGTTTTAAAGATAATTTGTAATTTATCTTCAAAAACATTTCTATATAACCCTTTGTAAGAATAAAAAGGAAACTGTTATAAATAGCTAGTAGTGTTTGTCTTATGCCATCTCTTACTTTTATAGTAAAATCACTTATTTATTCTTGTGTTTTTAAATGAATTGCCCATCCTCTAATATCAGTGGACTTTTTGGCTGGCCAGAGAACCAATTCACTCCCTCATGTCTCATACGCTTCCGTTCCAACATTTTTGAACGTTTGTTTCAACTAACAGATCAACCACATTAGTTCATCATACTTTCAGAGTTGAAGGTTAGGGCACACTGGCCAATTGCTGTTAACTGCATGATTTCTTGTTTTTCAGGATTTTTTTTTTTTTTTTTTGCTCTTGAAAGAAAAATCTGAGGAGTTTATATTCAGAGAAGTTTCTCAAAAATGTATTTCTCGAGCAATGGTGCATAATTCTTTTTTTTTTTTTTTAATGGTGCATATTCTTAAAAAAAAACACAGACCAAGGCATGTTCCATGATTATTCTTAATGCTTTGGCTAATTCACATAAAAAGCAGCAAAGCTATCTGATACTGTCTGGTAGTGTCCATTTTCACAGTCCTCTAATTAAGTTGAAGGGTTCCACTTTCCTTTAAGATCCATCTCCTCCTGATATACGCTTTATTCCTGTTCTCAGAACCTTGGTTACTATTACCCATTATTTTCCTTTAAGTAATTGTTTTACCTCTTGGCCATTCATTTGTCTTTCTGGTTATTCCTTTCGTAGCTTCAATTGCCTATTAACTGATATAATAATACTGATATTTTCTATGGCTTTGGCTGTTTTCATCCAGGGATTTCAAAGTGCTTTTAAGATAGCTCTGTTGCTTTGTGAAAGGCAATTAGTAAGACAAAGAGAAATAAAGACCCGAAAAGTGAAGAAGCCCATGTGTATTCAGACACCAAAGCCATTGGAAAATCTTTAAATTTCATTCCTCTTTGAATCACTTTGGTTAGGCAGTCAAGAAGATGACTGATACAACTCAAAGTATAGGAAGATCTAGTGAAGTCATTCGTTTTGACTCCTAAAGACTGATTGGGGTTAATAAAACCTTAAGGTCACTGACTCTTGTCATTCTTTTTCTGACTGACCTCTTTTAGTTTCAACGTCCCTTGATTTGAGGCCATAGGTACTAGAGGTGTGCAGACTCTGTTAATAAAAACTGTTTCCTTCTTTGGAGGAATCCATTGTTGCAGATGTGTATGATTCCATTGTCACCATTTGTGGAACCATTTTCCTTCTGATGGATATTTGGGTTGTTCTCTTCACCTCTGTAGCAATGGATCCTCAAATGGAGAAAACCGCTTTCATTAAGAGAGTCTGAAAAACTCTAGTAGCAACGAACTACTGATACACAATATGACCTGTATGAGTCTTTAAAACATTACGTTGAGCATGGAAGCCATAAAGTATATGATTCATGTGAACAACTCCATTCATATTAAATTTCAGAACAGGCAAAACTAATCTGCTAAGAGTAATCAATGGTAGTTGTCTTTTGTAATATGGGAGATCTTCTAGGGTGGTGGGTATATTTTTATTGTACACATAAAATTTGCACATTTCATTATAAGCCAAAAATAACTTAAAAAACAGATAACTGAACTAGATTTTTCTTCTGAAAATGTTTTATTTATATTTGTATATATACAGTAATTTATCTCCTGCTCTTTCAGTGTTTCTCAAAACAAATTTTTTTGGTTTACAGTCAAGCCAGTGTGGGCTGAACTGTTTCATTAATTTGGTAGGCATGTCTCATTTTAACATGATTTAAAAATAAATGCATGGATAGGAATGAACATCATTTTATTTGCAGGCAATATTGCTCTGTGGACAAATTTAAGGTCCAAATTCTGACTCTATCTGTCAATAGCTATACAACTTTGACCAAAACATTGGTTGCTTCACCTGCAATATTTATAGCAACCCTTGCAGAGTAGCTATACTATGTATGTAACGTTTGCTTTTAAGTAAGTGCTCCACAAATTTTAGTTTCTCTTTTTTGCCTCTTAACTGCAAATGTTTTATCTCTGTGCATAAGGCTAGATGTGGAACCAGGTGTGCTTCCCATGTAGTTCTGTGTGTTTGACATGACCACACACCATGAGACCATGACATGATTACACCTTGCTGCTGCTGCTGCTAAGTCGCTCAGTCGTGTTCGACTCTGTGCGGCCCCATAGACGGCAGCCCACCAGGCTCCATGGGATTCGCCAGGCAAGAGTACCGGAGTGTGGAGAAGGCAATGGCACCCCACTCCAGTGCTCTTGCCTGGAAAATCCCATGGTTGGAGGAGCCTGGTAGGCTGTGGTCCATGGGGTCGCTAAGAGTCGGACACAACTGAGCGACTTCACTTTCACTTTTCACTTTCATGCTTTGGAGATGGAAACGGCAACTGACTCCAGTGTTCTTGCCTGGAGAATCCCAGGGACAGGGGAGCCTGGTGGGCTGCCGTCTGTGGGGTCGCACAGAGTCGGACACGACTGAAGTGACTTAGCAGCAGCAGCAGCAGTACTGGAGTGGGTTGCCATTGCCTTCTCCAGATTACACCTTAGTAGGATGCAAAACAAAGATGCAACTGTATAATACAAAATCTCATAAGGATAGAAAAGCATTAACAGGAAGAATAGGATCTGCTAATCTCACCCTTTAATATAAATTGTTATCTTTTTTATTGCTTCCCAACCTAATCTATTTTTTTTTATACTTTAGACAAAGACACCAGGGCAAAAAGAAAGGGAGAAAAGTGAATCCAAATATTCACTTATTCATTCAACAAATATTTTCTTGAGTGCTTCCTATTAGTCAGGTATTGATCCCAAACTCTCTAAGGTCCTAGGACTTAGAGCTGGAATCAAAATACAAGTAAATGTTAAGGGAGATGTGATTTATGGACTGTTTACTAGATTAAAATCTTCAAAAACTTTTCAATATTCTCTTCTCAAGTCCTGTTAGCATCTCAAATGGAAGCAAACATCATTATGGTCTCCTTCCTGCTTTTGAGAACAGCTGAGATTCTTCTGTTGACACAGTCTCCAGGATTGTACTTGAAAAACCAGAAGCAGGGAGTTCCCATTAAGAGTTGTGGCCTTGCAGACTTACCCCTCCTATCTGTCCCACAAAGCCAGAATTTTCTGACCTGCAGGGCACAGTGTGGGACTCATCTGTTTTCTTGAGCATTTCCTGGCTAGGGACATAATACTCTTGTGGTGGGAGGAGAGAGTGACACAGAGGAGATTTATTTACAACTGTACTGGATGAGGTAATTATTAAAGTATCTATTTAATCTCTGACTATTATTGGGCAGTATATTGGTGTTACAGAACAGGACGTTAATGCTCAGAAATGTACTAGTCAGTAAGAAGGAAAAAAATTCCACAATTTTTTCATGGAAAAAGTCAGTAATTTTCAGAGGCCAATATGGAAAATACAGAGCAGATACTTTCAGGAACCAAAACAGATTCACCTACGCACTCTCATGTTTCTCCTCTTGGTTGGTTCTAGGTAATGGAGGAAGGGGTGCGTGTGTATGTGTGGGTGTGAAAAACCCAGACCTCTGAGTCAGTTAAGTGGTGACTTTCACTCCCTAACAGAAATGCCCCAGCTCACCAGTGCAGGGAATATTGTGTGCTTTCTTTACTCCAGTGCCTAGAAAATTGCCAGGCATAGTAGGCCCTCAATAAAAACTTGCCAAATGCGTAAATGAATGAAAGGCAGAGGTGATTTCAACTTAAGCTGTGTCACTTGTTAGCTTTGTGATTTGGGCAAGTTATTTAAGCTCTAAGTGAATAAAAGTGAAAGTTGCTCAGTCATGTCCAGGCTCCTCTGTTGATGAAATTCTCCAGGCAAGAATACTAGAGTGGGTAGCCATTTGCTTCTCCAGGGGATCTTCCGCACCCGGGGATCGAACCTGGGCCTCCTGCCTTGTATGAGGATTCTTTACTGTCTGAGCGACCAGGAAATCCTTGGGGACTATTAAAAAACTGAGGATAATCCTGTTGCCCTCATGGTTTATTTGTCAGTATTTAATGATCCGATAGTCAGGACTGGGCTTTGTACACAGTGAGTGCTGAGTGGAGATGGACTCCACTCTCTTGAAGACACTCCCTGACTTTGTAATGATTTATTTAGCATGATGTTATAGTAGAGCTGTGTTAATTGGACGCTCCTATGAGAAAGTATTCAAATGCTGACTTATATATGTTGAAATGGACATGTTACATTGGTTATAACAAGGTATTGTCTGCCATTCTGGGTTTTTCTAACATAAATCTGTTCCAAGGTATGAAAAAAGGTCTAAATTTATACAGTAATTATAAGTTGATGAGGCAAACATGTAATTAACAATTTCCCAGTGGTTTGAAAATCATAAACTGTAATAAACCTCCTCAACAGGGACAATTTTATGATTTTGAAGAAATTTTATTTTTTATTCCAGGAATTTTATTTATCAGTAATATGTAAATACGTTGTTCTCAACATAAAGTTAATAGTTTATTTGGTAAATTGTTTGACTAATAAGCGAATTCTTAGCTTAAAATGCTTGGAAGCTGAAAACTCAAATAAACCTATATCACAGTAAAGGCTATATTGGAGGACTTTATTTAATGGGGTGAAGAAAATATTTCCTGATTTTTTTATTACTATAGGGCAGATCTGACACCATTAGTTTTCTTTCTGTCATAAATACAGACGAGTAGAATTTGACAGGCATCACTATAAAATAGGTTATAGATAAGTTCAGGCATCTTGCCTTCCACACAGACCTTTTACACTCAGTTCTGATGGGGCTGCTTGAATAGAATGACCAAGGTTTGATTTTAGGCTTCTAGGTCACGGTTTCACCTTGACAACAGTTCTTTCATTTCCAGCCGTAACATTTGCTAGGATCCCTAAGGTGCTTTCATTTCTGTAAGTAGTATAAGGGAAAAAAAAAAAGAAGGATGGGGGGTGGGGGGGAGATAAATCTTAATTCACATGCTGCAGGACTATCTCTGTGTCTCCGGCACAAAACTTCAAATCCAATCCAAGAACTGGATGTGTATTAGAAGTCTGCAGATTTAAACCTTGTCCACCATGATCAAACTGGATTTATGGAGCATCATAACTCCCCAGACACCATCCAGCAGCTTATTAATTTAATAGACTCCTGTCCATTCACTGATGTTCCTGCTCTGACAGTCTCTCAAGATAAGGCGAAAGCCTTTTGACAGGACAGAGAGCATATATATTTTCTTCTGTTTTCTCATGGATGGGGTTGTCGACAACTTGAAATGTGTGGCTCAGCAAATTTGTTTTTTTCCTTCTCTTTTTTTCCCCTTTTGCTGAGCAGGAAGGATGACAGAGGAGAGCCTCCAGAGAGTTCCAGGGGCCAGGGGGCCTGCGTTTCCCCTAAGTACTTATTTAGGATTTTGTTTTGCAAATAACAATGAATTGATTTAAAGGCACACACACGGGGACACTTTCACCATGGAAAGAAACAGCATTACAATTTAATGCCTAATATAAATTAAGAGGTGTTGGAGAGAAGAGGAAAAACAGCAATAAATGTTCCCATTAAATAGAGTACAGCAGCATTTTCTTTTCTTTGCTATAATCCCATTTGTGGGAATGAGGGGGAGTGCCAAGAAAGATAGCACTCAAGCTGTTGTATATTTAAAGACAAAACAGGAAGAACTTTTCAACGTTCTTATTTTCCCTTTATGATATTCTCATGCTCTACAATGGTGTTTGTTACTTGCAAATGAATTCACAAGTCTCTGAAAGTTATTATGCTACTATCTTGCCAGGTTAACTGTTTCCATCCCTACTGGTACTCTTCTGTTAAAGACACACCAGTAATCACTTGATCTTGGCTTTTCAAACTTAAATGTGCACACAGATCACTGGTGATGGTTTAGTGGTTTAGTTGCTAAGTCGTGTCTGACTCATTGAGACCCTATACATGGTAAGCCCACCAGGCTCCTCTGTCCATGGGATTTTCCATGCAAGAATACTGGAGTGGGTTGCCAGTCCCTTCTCCAGGGGCTCTTTCTGACCTGGGGATTGAACCTAGGTCTCCTGAGTTGCAGGTGTATTCTTTATTGTCTGAGCCACCAGGGGAGATTTGGATTCAGTAGGTCTGAATGGGACCTGAGGTTTAGTGTTTCTAACAGGTCCATGCCATACTGCTGGTTGGCAAACCACTTTTAATAAGCATGACATTAGCCAAACTTTTAAAAAAGGGAAAACTTAGATATATGAAAGTGTCATACCAAGGTAAAACACAACTTGAACACATAGCAAAAAATTGACAGATTCCCTAGCTGGAATATAGTGGGTACTTGACCAATATTTCAATGAACTGAAGAATCCCCAAGTGGCATGCATTTTATAATCTCCCTTCATTTTCACATGTGTGCAAAGATGATCATATTAATGTCCTTTGAGATAGCTAATTACAATGGTATATTTAAAGCCAAGGATAAGATGAAAAGTAACTTGTCCATTTTCTTATGCACATTTTCTTTTTACTTCATTTCACTGGTAGAAAGCTATCCTTCTTATCTCTATCTCTAGTCAAAATGCAAAACTATGAAGCAAGATCTCTAAACTAAACTACTGTTTGACTTAAATGTCCTCCATAGGACTGCTTTTTATTTTTTTGCTTCCTACACTCACTTTAATCTAGAAACCTATACTTAGAGTACAGAAAGATAGCTGAGATTATACTTAAGACATTTAAGATTTTATATGCATTACAAAACTAGTTTTGATATTGAGAGACTCCAAATTATTATTTACTAGTTAATGGATAAATTTTGTATCTCTTGGGGGCCCGGAGAGCAGGAATATCTTATATTACTTATTTCATCAAATAAAATATAAAACATTAAATTCCTTACTAGAAATATTTGATAAGTATCCTGAAAATCTTAAGTTTTCCTAATAAGCCTCTGAGACTTAACCAGTTCTTGAAAGAACGCACAAAGTAAAGGGTACTCAACTGGAGAGCCATCATTCTTGAAAATCTTTACTGACAAGGGAGACCAGACAGTGATGATAAATACTAGATTTCTAAAGGAAAAACTGGCTTAAAGCAATTTATTCGTATTGAATTTCAATGGGCGGTAGATAAAACTATATAAATAGACAGAAAATCTTATCTGCTCATACTTAAATGTGTGCATTTCGGATCCATTCTCCTGGTTGGGATATTCTTGCTTGCAACACCACGATATACTATCTTGGTTGACCCCACTGTCATCTGACAGTCTTCACAGATCTAAGAAAGACTAATGAGAATATATCTTCTCTGAAGTACTACTGTATGTCATGGCATATCAGGTGACCTTTTAGTTTAAAAATAGCCTTCAAAGATGGGGTTGACTTATACACCAAGGGAAATGAAAAGTCTCCAATTTTAGGTCTCAGAGCAAAGACTTGAGGTCTGGCTGACTTTCCCCCAGTGATATGTGGGAACAGTAGATGCAGTTACTGCTTGTTGAGAGAAAGTCAAGTGGTGTGTGTGTGTGTGTGTGTATGTGTGTGTGTGTGTTCAGTCACCCAGGAAAGAACTGTGCAATAACGGTGAGCCAAGGAATTGGCATGGCTGCTATGCAAAGATATCAAATAAAACCTTAAGGTTTGACAGCATCTTTTGCATGTATATAGATTCTAATTTTTCCACATTCTTTTATACACCTTCATTCTAACTGATGTAGCACAATGTATGCTTTCTTTACCCAGGGCATTCCAAAGAAATATCCCTATATTAGATTTTCTAGCATTACAAAAATCTTGCTAAGACATGGAGTACTTTCCTACATATGGAGAGAAAAGCATTCTGAGTATTGGTTTTCAAATGATTTTTCACACTGGTAATTTCTGAAAATAAAGCAAGTCCTACTAGAATTTACTACATTGAGGGATGCATCTTAATACCCATTAAAAGCAATTCAAAATTCAGCGAGTATATTCTATGAATTATCTGTGGAGTAGAAGTGAGAAATGACATCATTGCACCTGAGGTGTTCACAACCAACCTGGGACAGTGCCCACACTGGGGTGGAGCCCCCTCCTGGGAAGGGCATGGAAGGCTTTTCAGAAGCACTGATACCTGTTAAGTCTTGAATGCTATCTCCTTCCTAGACAAAGATGTTGGGAAGGTTATTAAGCAAGGGAAATATGATATACAAGGCAGATGTGAGCAAGTAAGGAATAGCTGAGGAATTTTAAATAACTGAGACTACTTGGAGTACAGCAAGCCCCTTACACATGAACCTTCAAGTTGTGAACTTTCAAAGATGTGAACGTGCATGTCAGCCCCTCCATACCAGCTGTGGTACTGTACTACTGGACTTCTCAAGGCACTGGACTGTAATGTTAAAAATGTTTTCTTCATTTTTGGTGTTTGATTTTTATGTACATATTGTTTGTATGAAAAGTATTATATACCTATTACAGTACAGTACTAAATAGCTGATTGGGTTAGTTGGGTACCTAGGCTAACTTTGTTGGTCTTACAAACAAACTGGACTTACAAATGCACTCTTGGAATGAAATCCACTTGTATATAGGGGACTTACTGTATAGCACAGCTGTGAAGGATAAGTGAGAAATGAAACTGTAAGGAGATGGGTAGTTAAAAAATTTAGATGAGATAAGCTTCAAGAAACACAGAAATGAGAAGAAAGAAAACTACAGAATGACAATATTTAGTGGCTGGACAGTGATGGAGAAACCTGGCCCTTTGTGTGGAAAGGGATAAATCAGATCAAGCCTCGTGGAGTGAAAAGCTGACAACAAGTAAACCACAGGAGACCTCTGACAAAGTCACTTCAATGGAATGATGAAGGCAGAAACGGAATAAGACAGAAGATGCTGCAATTTAGAGAGTTAAAAGAATGCATGCAAAAAAAAAAAAAAAAAAACTTTGCAGAAGCTTACCTAAGAAAGCAAGCATAGAGGGCTTCCCGTTAAATATGATGAATTGATTACATGCATTTATTTCTTCTCCCTTTCACTAACATGACAGTGGAGAAGAAAAAAGATGATAAGGGCAAAGAGATGGGGCAGAGTTGGCAACAGAAGTCAACAACATCTTGGAAGCTAGCAAGTTGATGGAGTGATAGATGACACACCAGAGCACAGAAAGCTGAAATCCAAGTATTTGAAGAGCAGCTGGCCAACATGTAGCAAGCGGATTGATTCTGCAGAATCCTGGAAAAGATCAGAAAGTAAAGACACCTGGCACCTTGAAAGATAGGGTGAGCCGCAGAGCTAAAATGTACAGGACTGGCTTTCCGAGTAAGAAGCTGTTAGTTACAGTTTCTCAGGGATTCCTGCAGAGCTAAGTGACATTCCTTTCTTACTCTGCTAGGGAATGGAGGCTTAGTCTATGAAGAACTGGAATAGAGGCTTTAGAGACAGAGAAATATTCTCAGCCAAGGGTTATATCACAGTGTCACCTGAGTTAGAAGATTGAGGGAACACCTACATTCTCAAAAATGAGGTAGGACTTTCCCAAAGCACCACCTGGTCCAGTCTGCCCACAAAGTCCCCAGATTGCTGGCTATGAGGCTCATCTATCTCAGAGACGAAACCCACATTCTCTGAGACCGGCATTCTCTAAAGAAGCTAATCGTGCTAAGATAAAAAAAAATTACATACACCGCATTGGGAGACATCATTACCATGGCTAGGTTGCCATCCTATGACCCACAAAAAAGCTACCAGTTGACAAGCTCTGCCTTCTCAGGCTGCTCTTGCATTCAGCCCTTAGTGCCCCATTCTTAAATGATAAAGTAGATATGCATGGATCTCTAGCCTCTTGAGGAAAGCTTCAACACTAAATACAGGGGCAAATATAGTTGGAAAAAGTAAGAAACAACACACGGGACATACAATTCCCTAATCATCCTCTGCCTCCTATTTTCAGAGATAAAGGAAAGAATATCCATACTAAAAACAGCAAGGTGCTGAAGAAAGGTTACAGTCAGGGAAAGACTCTGTACATTATAAATATGAGAGTTAAAATTCAATAGTTAAGGAAGTTAAGGAATAAAGTTTGAGCACATCTCAGAAAGTGCAACAGTCAGATTATCTGATTGGGAGAACATTATTAAAAGTAATTTATATTAATTTCCATGTTTTAAAAATCTGTAAGTCATTCATTTATCAATTAACTCCTTCATAAATATTTAGTGAGCACCTACTATGTATCATAGATGGCCAAAAAAAACCAGACAAAATTACTGTCCTTAAAGAACTCGCATTCTAGGGATAGGAGGATGACACCAACTTTTTAAAAGAAATTCTAAAATGTCAAATATGAAGATAAATGAGAAAGATATTATGGACTGAATGTGTCCCCAACTCTAAACTTTAATGTTGAAACCCTATGTGATAGTACAAGAGGTGAAGCCTTTGGGAGGTAATTAGACCATTAAGGTGGAGACCTCAGGGTACCGACGCCCTTATGAGACACGAGGGAGGAAGCTGGCTCTCTCTCTGCCTCCCCGCCACACAACCATATGCGGATACAAGAAGGCGGCCATCTTTAAACCAGGAAGATGGGTCCTCACCAGACACCGAATCTGCCTGCTCCTTGATCTTGAACTTCCCACCCTCCAGAACTGTGAGAGAGAAGCTTGTTAAGCTACCAGCCTATGGTATTTGGTTATAGCAGCCTAAACTACCTAATAATGTGGAGAAAAATGAGAGAAATAGAGACCGAGTAGTTAGGCACACCTCAGGGAAGGCACTATTTGGAGAGAGTTTCTAATGAGGCAAGAGAGGGACCAATGTGGGGGCATAGCAGGGCACAGTGCCAAGGCCCCGAGGCAGAGGCATTCTTCATATTTTCAAACGAAAGCAAGGGCCCGAGCCACTGGAACAGGACAGGTGGAGAGTAGCAGTAAATAAACCCAAAGAAGTGTCCAGGACAGACCATGTAGGGTCTTTTAGGCCCAGGTAGTAACCTTGTGGCCTTGGCTCAGGTGTTGCCATGCTTTTTCTATAAAGGGCCAAACAGTGAACGCTTTAGGTTTTGCAGGCTAAATGGTCTCTACCAGAATTACTCAACTTGGATGTTATGGTGTGAAAGTAGCTACAGACAAAATATACAAACAATCATGGTAGCTGTATTCCAATAAAACTTTCTATACAAAAACAGGTGGTGGGTCAGACTTGGTCTCTTGGGCCATATTGATTCTTGTAATCAGACTCTGCAAAAGGAAGCTATTCCTTGGAGGATTATATGTGTTTTGTATTTTTTTCACTTTTCCATTTTATCTGGGAAACAAGGAGCAAGGTCATTATTTATCAGGGGATGGAATATATTTTGGGAGACAGAAGTCTAACACAGTCACTCTGAAGATGAATTTGGAAAGAAGAGCTGAGTAGACAGGCTACCTCCTCTGAGGGTTCACATTCACTTGGTGGTCAAATGTAAACTAGCGGTCAGCACTGGTGTCTGTTGTTCTAGCTTTGTTGTTGTTAGTGGTGGTGATGGTTTCTTTGGTTCATTCTGACCACACCTTATATAGCACTCTTTGTGGACCAGGCATACTTTATAAATACTACTTCCCCTAACTTCTGCTGCTTGGATTAAGCGAGGGGAAGGTGGAGAGATTGATTGATTAGGAAAAGGGTATTCAGGGCAGCAAAAGCCAGAGGGGGTACAAGAAAGTAATTAGAATGATGGACTCATGGAATCCAAGCCAGGTCTTCTGGAAGTAAGGACAGGGGCTGCTGGGCAGGACAATGATGGTAAAGAGGTAAGAGCATCAGAGGTTTATTTGGTATTGAAAAACTGTTGGAGTCAGGTAATGAGTGGAGAAAAGCAGAAGATTTATCTTATCTTCTAGAAGGATGTAGCTACCAACATTCTTTTCTTGACAGCTAAAGTCTTGTTTTTTATTAATGGATGGATCTGAGCTTCACCTTTGACACAATAATCAATAATCTTACTAAAAGGCCAGTGTGATCACATGTGCCTCAGAACTTTCAGTAGCTCTCTACCACCTCCATGATGAGGTCTTCAGACTGAGCACTCAACTGAAGATACAACAGGACCCTCAGAAACATTTGCAGGCTTGCCTCTCACTGGTCTTATTTGTAAATTCTCTGTTCTGACTAAAGACTGATGCTTTCATGACCATATGAACCATGGCCTGTAAACTTTTAGACACAGAATTTCAACCTCCCCAAATGCCTTCCCCTTTTCTCAAATATATATTCAACTTTCAATATCCAACCAAAATTTCCCATCCTCTATCAACTTTGCCTTGACCATGTAAGACAGAACTCAGTATTATGCAACCTCCACTAATTAAGCTCTTTCAATAAACTCCTTAACCCAGGGGTGTGTTTCATGTTCCTCTGTACCCCTCATGACACCTGGGCTGTATCTTGTGCAGAGCATGTGATCAATTACTTTTATTTGGAAAAATTATCTTATGAAATACATTTATAGAGACACTAAAGAAAAATATGTATCACTGGAAAATAATTTAATTTCCAGGGATGAGGGATTTCATGGGTAAGGCAAAGATTTTTGTTCTTTTAGTTTGGATTGTATAAAAAGAAGAGCAGGAATGTAGTTAAAACAAAAAGTGATTTTCATTTGCAAATATTTTTCTTGAATTATATAAGAAAAATAAAGTGAAGAAAACTATAAAATAGGAATACAAAAAATTTTTACCAAACCATATCACCTTTACAGAAATACTTTTATAGTTTCAAGCTATTTCTTTCTGTGTGTTTCACTGTAAATATATATATTTAAATATAATTATAATCATACTAGGCACAAAACCTTATATTTTCCTTTTTTAGTTGAAATTATAATATAATAATTTTTTTATGTAATGCACTTTTTTAAGAATTATTCACAATATCTTACTCTGAAAACATTCCCTAAAGAGTTGTCCCTCATTTTAGCTGACAAAGATACTTTTGGGGGTAGCTTTCAAGATTAGCATCACTTTGAATGACAAGCTAACATCCTTGAATGATAGTGAGTCACCTCTCAAAAGACCCCACTCTTCATTTTTCATTTTTATACTTATGAAACTGATATATTCTTAGTTCTTATCATTTGCCAACGTCCTACCTGGGTTTTTACCCCTAAGAGACAGAAGCTTCACTCATGAGTGGATCAGGATGGTTTAGGATATTTTTTTCTCCAACATATGAGAATGCATCTAACCCATGGAAATAATTAATGGTATGATCGTGCAGGATTATTTACCAACATTTCATTAAGGAAACTCACAGTGATGTTGATATGAAAACAAATGTATTTTTTCATATCAAATAGCACACATTAATAACAACTCAGGACGTAAACTATTCAGTACGACCAGATTCAGACTGAAATAACATCAGTAAATCACTAACATAATTGTAAAAACAGTAAATGCATAGTAAAAAATGGAAATGGCAGAAGGCCTGATATTTGCTGAAGTTGCTGTCATTCTGCAATTTGCAACAGACAACTCCATTGTAAATAACACACTCACTGGTGGGGTCACTTGCCTTGACCTTAAGAACCCCTCAGAAATGACAATTTGAATCAAAACGATGGTTTTCTAAAGCAACCATTTTTAACAATCACAGATTCCTAGAACAGGCATAATAAATTGCTTACTCCTCCAAACATTTCTCATTCTTAGAGAACATAACCAGAAAAAGCCTCAGATGTTCATGAAACATGTTGGGTTTTCGGCATCACGTTATCCTGTGGTGCTCTGCAATCAATTACTGTTATACCACCATCATTAATAATTTTCTTAATGAAAATGATTCTGTTGATCTCCGCTGTATTTTAATTATCAGAGTTAAGCATAATTACACTGCAGCTCTGAGCTGGCATGTGGACTCCTTTAGGGCGCAATTTTGTTTTAACACACTGATAATGTAATTTTACATTGTGTCAGTTTGTTTGGTTATTATCCAGTTGTACAATTCCACTGTATTCCTGATAACAGATAATAACCTTAGTACCTCCTATATCCTGAAGTCATTTAAAAAGCAATATTGGAATTCTGCGACTAGCTAACTTAATCGCCTTATGATTTTATAATTCCTGCTGCTAAATATTTGGTTCAGGCACCCACCCTCTTTTAAGAATATTGTAAAACTAGACAACAGTTATACATTTTGTATGCACTACAAAATGGTTAAATAAACACTTAAATATGAGCACAATTTTTTCATTTCAAATTACTTTCTTACTCACATAGATTTAGGTCCTTTAAGGTAAACATGAACTTATAGGCTAGTTAGGAAAACTAGCTGCCAAGTTGGACAAGGCTATTGTTTCAAAATTCTAGGAACATGCAACAGATACTCTATTTTAAGCTGGAAAAAAGTCCAAACCTTTGCAAGGGTCCTTTACAATGACAGATCTTTGTTTTAAACAGTTGATCAATTTAGTCAGTGTGTAGAAAGTTGTTCACCAAAGTTAGCTCGTTAGAATTATTGTCATTATTTTACAGTACCTTGAACATAGTACCCAACCAATCAGGGCTTAACTGAATTAACCACATCGTTACATTTATGGAAACAAGCAAAATCAGAACTTTGAAGATGGTCATGGAAAGATTTTGGAGATTAGTCTTCTCCATGACTTTAAATTCCTGTGGTCTTCAAAGCAAGAGAAATCAGCAGAAGGCACTGCTGACACTGCTGTTTGAGTTCTGGAAAACTTCTTCTGAAAAACCAAATCACAGCATGAGGGGGAAAAAGTTTCGCTGATAAATATGCATGTAAATTTGTGAGGAAGACCAATAACCTACAATCTTGGCTTAGTAAATTGTATCTTCCAAACTCTGCTAATTGTGCTAATTGGGATTCAAGGTCAACATATTCAAGACTGAATCCAAATTTCATCACGTATGAGCTATATATCCTTAAATTACTTAACTTACCTAAACTTGAGTTCGTGTTTGCGTGTGTGCTAAGCCACTTCAGTCGTGTCCAACTTTTTGAGACCCTATGGACTATAGGCTGCCAGGCTTCTCTGGCCATGCGGATTCTTCAGGCAAGAACACTGGAGTGGGTTCCCATGCCCTCCTCCGGGGGATGTTCCCAACTCAGGGATCGAACCCTCATCCCTTTCGTCTCCTGCACTGGCAGGTGGGTTCTTTAGCACTAGCACCACCTGGGAAGCCCCAAACAAGTTTACTCTTTACTCTGTAAAGTGGGAATAATTCTGCTTACATTATGATTTTCTAAATAGTAAATCAGAAAACATATGTAAAGAGCTTAAAACCATGCCAGGCATAGAATAATTGCTTAATAAATGGTAACTGCTATTGCTTGCTTTAATATTATCATCATTATCTTTACACTAGCATTTTAAATAAAACTTTCATTAAAAATATCATGTGCCCAAGGGGAAAAATCTATCTTTAGGCAAAGGCTTCTGGCCTCTGATTCTGTAATACAGGTCTCTGCAGATACTGTGGTTTCATAGGGCCTAAGTGGGACTGAAGGAATTCTTGGCTATACATCTGGTATCAGATGACCATGTTTCCTTGCACACTTGCTTGATGCCAGTGTGGAGGCCTGGCTTCATTTCCCCTAAATTTGTGCTGACATATAACCAAAAGCCAAACTGGACTGAGAATAAAATCATCTGCAATATAATATTTATGACAACATATGCAGTTATGTGAACAGGTGAGTCTTCACAAAAATCCTGTGAGATGGCCACTGCGATTTCACTTTTACAGCTGAGGAAATATGATTTAAAGAGGAAAAGTGATTTGCTCAAGGATCCATCTGAGCAACAGTTGTTTTTTTCTCAATAATATTGTGCTTTTATATAAAAACAAATCTTCTATGGTTAAGGTAAGAGTGAGGGTTAGTTGATACTTTTTCAGTCCTTTGATTGACAAGGTTTATGCTCTTCATCCAAATACCCAAAGAATGTGGCTCTCTAAAACAACATGGCATGAAAATCCAAATAACTTAATTATCCCTCATTTGGAGGGAGCTGAATGAACAAACCCACATTTAGAATGTTTATGGTGCTAAAGGTATAATTTTGAATGCTCAAAAACATGAAATTCAAAGTGACCTATTTACTTTTCATAAATGAGAAAGGTCACTATATTGTGCAAACACTATAAAAAACATTAAGGTATAGATAAAAGAAAAGGGGTTTCCAATGCTTGACAGGTATTCACAGATTTTAGGAGCAAGGGGGCAGACCTCTGCTCATCCTCCTTCCAGCAGTCTCCCTTTAGCCTCAGCATGGTGCTTTTTAGTATTTTTCCACTAGAGATAAGTAAATTAGAATTATCTGGAGTCTGCTGAGAATAATGGCAAAAACCAGACAACCCAACAAGTCTGGTCCATCAGTGTCTGGATGAGCTAATTACTTTCTGGAATGAGAGGGGGTAGTTGAGGCAGGGAAAAAAGTACATCAGATTATAATATTAATGCCAAGTACTATTTTTTTTTTACTCAAATAAAACAGGATGATTGCAGCCTGTCAAATAGCACTAAGTAATATAATTCTATAATAATTATTAGATGGACACCTGGAAATGAAAATTTTATCATTATACTTAATGTTAACACCAGCCCACATTTAATAATACTTCAAAAAGTAAGTATATCTCTTAAATGATAATGGTTACACATTAAGTAGTCTATCTTACATGCCATAAGAAAAATATTATCAAAAATTTCAGAGTCAAGGCATTTAAAAGTACAACATATATGTATCTTACATTCTATTTGTATTAATCAATAGGTACTAATATACTTTTAGATAGCCAGAGCCAATGAAAGTGACTTTGGCATGGAATTCATAAGTATTGTGGTGCTTAGCTAGAAAACAAAATAAGGCAATGTAATTTGATGTTAGTGAGAGCTGATCTTCAGTGAGAGCTCTTTAGACATGAGGAGTAATGTGTTGCATGTGGGTGCATGGATGTTAGCCTATCAAGCGACCATTCTTTATTATATGGAAGTAGCACTTAGGTTTCATTTGGGGAACTACTTCTCCTGTGTCTCATTGTGTCTCCTATGTCTCATTGGCTTATATACAAAACTACAGAGGACTGTAGTTTGAAAAGAAGAGTCACAGTGATTAACTGGTTCAAGGATTGTATGTGATGTACCTCAAACAAAATCCAGAAAAGCTCTATTTGCACGGGCATTGCTCTGCTTGTAGAATGTAAGTTTAGAGCTTCCCACCACTTGACAAGAACATTTCTGAGAATAAAACACACAAAAGAAAGATGAAGCAGAAGATAGAGACAGTCTGGGGACAAAGTCTGAACATCTGAATTAAACTGATCCTGAAGTTTAGAATATCCCTTGATTCTCAGTTATATGAGCAGCTGAATCCTCCTACCCTCAACATACACACACACGTGTGTGTGGTTTTTTGCATAAACCAATTTCATCTGGATTTCTATCATTTGTAAACAAAAGAGCCCCAACTGATAAGTAACATACATGTTACGAAAATGTCTCACATACTACAGATGTCCAAGTCAATATGTACCTATTAAATCTAAATCACCAATTTCTTTCAACTACAAAACTCTTTTGCTTAGAGTAGGCTTATCATACGCAGGGGCTCCCCTGGTGTCCCAAGGGTAAAGAATCTACCTGCAAGGCAGGAGACATGGATTTGATCCCTGGGTTGGGAAGATCCTCTGGAGAAGAAAATGGCAACCCACTCCAGTATTCTTGCCTGGAGAATCCCATGGACAGAGGAGTTGGCGGGCTACAGTTCATGGGGTTGCAAAGAATTGGACATGACTAAGTGACTGAAAGAGTTAGACTGTGAAGAAAGCTGAGCGCCAAAAAATTGATGCTTTTGAACTGTGGTATTGGAGAAGACTCTTGAGAGACCCTTGGACCACAAGGAGATCCAACCAGTCCATCCTAAAGGAGATCAGTCCTGGGTGTTCATTGGAAGAACTGATGCTGAAGCTGAAACTCCAATACTTTGGCCACCTCATGGGAAGAGTTGACTCACTGGAAAAGACCCTGATGCTGGGAACGATTAAGGGCAGGAGGAGAAGGGGATGACAGAGGATGAGATGGCTGGATGGCATGACCGACTCGATGGACATGAGTTTGAGTAAACTCCAGGAGTTAGTGATGGACAGGGAGGCCTGGCGTGCTGCGATTCATGGGGTCGCAAAGAGCTGGACACGGCTGAGCGACTGAACTGAACTGAAGTGACTGAACAACAAGAATCATACCCACAGTCTGTGAAGACAGAAGGCTTCAGAGCCCATGCAGTCCTCGTAGCAGTGATTCCTGGGGCCCTATTTTCCACGATGTGAATGATCCCTAGTATAATCCTAGAATACTGAGGTATTCACAGGACTTTGAGTGAACTATCCCTTTCCTCCGAAGGCTTTTTGATTACTAGCAATTAGCATCAGGCCTCTGAAGCCCGTCTAGGGGATCACAGTAGAGTCTACAGCAGAGTTTTCCCAAGTGGTGTCACCCAGAGCACTAATTCCAATGTTCCTAAGGATGTCCATAGGAAAAAAGTTCGTATATCATACAGTCAAATGAGTTACAAAGACTTTTGTTTTATTTCACTACAGGACTTCTCAGAGCATTAAGCCCAGCAGGCCTTGTGAGTTTTCAAGAAAGGCCAAAATAGGCAATATTTGACCTTTCCTTTAATCTTAGGGTTATGTGAAATGCACTTTGGAAAGTGCTATATTATAATACTCTGTGATTTCAGAGTGTTATAGTACTCTGAAATGCCTAAGTAGTATAAGAGAATTTACTCAGCATGGAATAGTGTCAAGGGGAAAGGTAGAGTCATACAGTTCAGAGAGTATAGGATTTGGAATCATCAAAACCTGGATTCAAATTTGGATTCTCTGTTAGCTCTCCATGAACAGAGACAACCATGCTACTGCTCTAAGTCACTCACATCAGGTTGTGTAAAATGAGAAACATACTACCTATCTCATCTAGCTGTTTGAAACCTTAAAGCAAGGAGAACTTATTCTAATATGTATAACTCAGGCCCTTAATTAGACAGATATGTGTTTGCACCCCACTTTAAACACTTAGTAGAATATTCAGGAAATATATATTTGTAACTGAATCACTTTGCTATACAGCAGAAATTAACACAACATTGTAAATCAAGGATACCACAAATTTTTTTGAAAAAGTAAAACAGAGATACAGCTACATGACCATGACAAATTACCTAATCTAGCCATGTCTCAAGTTCACTTTTTCCTCCAGTTCACTTTTTGTAAAATTGAGTAGGATGTTAATTATCTACTAGGAGGTATTAAATTACAATTAAATGAAGTAATGCATATACAGTAGTTACTGCAGTCCTTGTTATTTGAATTGCAAAACCAACTGGTCTTGTAAGTTGAATAATATCAAGTTACCTTTTGTAGGTTAAAAACTATTGTATATTAGGGATTCATACTGAGTAGATTGCAAAGGCAGGCAATAATAGCTAACTTTTTACAATTTTTTCTTTTTCTAACATATAAAATGACCATAAAATGAGGTGAAGAGAGCAATGAGGGAAGTGCATAGAATTTGGTATGGGAGTACCAAGGAGAGGATTGGGGGGTGCTTAATAAAGGGTAGCTGTTATTATCCGTGTACAAACTGAGCACACAGTTGGGCTTTAGCCATGCTTTATGAGTTAATTAATACGCTTCTGCAGATTACTCCCAATTGTTTATTGCCAGGAGGATTCAGGTATATCTAACTATAAAGCAAACACACAAATATGTTCAAATTAAAGTACTCCATTGAGCACAGAATTACAATTTTGTTATAGCTTTTCCCCTTATGTAACAATATAACAATCTTCTCTTCTAAAAGAATGCCTGATTTAAACATGTAATGAATTTGGATCATGGTAGAAGAACAACTACCCTCTTGGTTCCTCCATATTATATTGCCATCATAGAGATAAAACATTGTACAACAAAAATTTATTCCCAGTCATTGATCCTACACTCCAAGCCATCGTTTCTGTGGTTTGCATTCTGAATGTGGACACTGGCAAGCTGGTTCACTGCACTATTGCTTTCCATTTTGATAGAACATAGTGACATATCCTGGGAAAATCTCACTTCCTTTCTAGCTAAAAGCTCCCACCAGCATACCACAGGTATTTGGGGTTAGAAAATAAGTGGGTATGGGACCAGCAATTACAGAAGGAAAAGGAATATAATCAGATCCTGGTGTGCAGATTGTTTTTTTAGCTAGCAAATTCCCTCTTTCCGGTATTTCAACTTTCAAAGGCTTATAGTAGTTTAAAGGCAATCCTCTTATAAGTGTACAAATTGTAATGATTATAGGAACAAGTTGTAATTGTTTCTAGCAAGTTTTTAAGAGTCTTTGATGTTATGATTAGTGTTTTATATGTTAATATATTGATAGGGGTGCTTATTTGCTTGTTCCCTTGTATGCTTTCATGGTTTCTAGGTTCAATGTGCAAACACATCTTTGATCTCAGTAGGTCTATTTGGTTAAAAAAGAAAGCGAAAAGAAATTAAACATGAGAAGCACAAGGTTTTGCAATATTTACGAAGAAGCGAGATTAGGGATTTCACTCAAAGTACAGAGCTTGGGCCCAGAACGTGAATATGGAGGAAAGCGCAGCCAACCACATCACAGGCGCAGAGGGGCCTGAGTCTGGGGGAGCCGTCCCACGACGTGTGTCAGGGAGCGGCGGCTCCTTTGTAGCCTGGGCGTAGCTGTGTGACGCAGTCTAGGCTGAAGCCACACTGAGCAAATCAAAGGCAAAGCTCTGCAAGCCATCGCTTCCTCTCTCCCATTTGCCTCCTGCCCTTCAGAAATCACCACGGGGAGGAATTCTCAGACTTTGCAATGGCTTCCTTTTCAGCTCTGCGCTCATCCTGTGTGATTTCAAGAGACTGGCTGGAGTTCAGTGCTTCCCGGATCACGCACCTTGTCACCCTGACACGGACTGCTCCATTTCAAAAGGAATTTACTTTCTGATGGATAATGCCTCAGAGAGGAATCTGAGATCTCATCAGACCTGCTATCAATAAAAGTAACGGAGAGGAAGGTACTAGTCAAGACACTCAAATCCGTGGTGAGGTGAATGTGCGTGGTGCGAAGTAAAGGCCTAACACCTTTTGTTTTATGCTGAACGGGGTGGGGGGTGGAAAAAAAAGAAGGAATCCGGTAGTCTTTGCTGAAAATACAGGTTAGGGAGATGCATAAGGGAAAAAGGAAGAGAGAGGATCCCATTTTACTTTGTACTCCCCTCCCAGCTCATTTGGGGCTGTTCTGCAACGCTCAGGTTTCAATGCCTCCAAAGCGTGAGTGAGAGGCTCTTGCAGTTACCTTTGCTGTACACGATGCAGTTGTTTTTGTTGTCTTCCACTCCTTGCCAAGTCACATCCAGCAGCCACTTGGGACCAGCAGTCAGCACCATCGGGACCTGAGCCTTTGTCTTCTGTAGAAAGAATGATAACAAACAGATGCCATTTGCTTTCGTTGATTACAAACTTGAATAATAACAGTACTAATCATTTTATTTTCCCAAATAACTAAATCTCCCAAACCATAATCCAAGTCCTTATTCCCCCGTCTCATGATATCTTTTTTAAGACGACAGAAGCTGTAAAGCTTTACTGCTTTCACTAATCTGAATGGTAGAATTATTATCAAGAATTTTTTTTTTTTTCCTAAATGATACTGGATCAGATCTCCAAGATTAGACAGATCTCTTGCGGCTCTGAATTATAAAGAGAATGCAGATGACTTTCATTGCAAAGAGCAGAGTGTTTAGAAGTGAACTTTAGACACATTGTACTTTAATATCAACAGGATCTCACTATTTCCTGAAACAGACAGGAAAGAATTTAAAGAATCAGGGTCCATTTCAAAGCTCTATCCTGAGCAACATTTATATTAAAGTAGGAATTTATTCTGAATGAATAATGAAATCCACCGAGCACCCTTGTCTAAGTATGGATATGTAGCCTGACTGAAACTGAAATAATATTAATGCTAATGACTCACTATACACTGTCTCCAAAAAGACTATAAAAGAGGAATTGGAAATAAATTCAGATGCAGAGCAACTACAGCATGACAATTCCTTGCTCTGAGAAGCACAGAAGCAGGGAGACAAGTGCTCTAGTTCTAACAAAATACTTTCAGTGTACATTTTAAATATAAGGTTCATCATTTTAGGCTGTTTGGTACTCAAATTATTTGTCTTTATGTTAGCATAGCTGGAAATCAACCAGGGAGGAAATAAGTAAGTCTGAGCAAAACTGGTGTTTCCCGATGAGTCAGAGTGAACCGACATTCAGACGTTTATCATTCACCTACCCATGTTCTGTATGTCAGCTATCACAAAACCACCACACAGAGTACCATGCAAGGGTCTCAAGGTAATTTTTGAACTAAATTTTCACCTAGATATGATCCTGCTGAAGACACCTCCTCCCGTTTGGGGATTTGCTAACGTGTCACATGCTATCACAAATTTCCCAAATTGGCATTAGTAAGTATTCACTTGAGGAGTTCTACATAAGCTGGCCATTTCAAATCTCTCAGGAATCCGGAGACCTCATTTCACTGGCCAAATGACAACAATGATTGCAGTGTAGATATCAGATCTACTGATGCTGCAAAGACATATTAAAAACTATGCATCAAATCAATGCTAACTCACTTTTGACATATCAATTATATTGTAAAAGGTAAAACTACCATAAAATATTCTTAATGGAAAAATCAACTATGGTGGGCAAACAAAAATAAGTCTAAAAATATTTCAAATATTAAAACAGAGGAGGTGGTAAGCTGGATCAATCCTAAGAAATACTAGTATATTGATTTTTCAGAGTCAATTCAGTATGTTAGTCACTCAGTCATGTCCAACTCTTTGCGACCCCATGGACTGTAGCCTACCAGGATCTGTGGAATTCTCTAGTCAAGAATACTGGAGTGGGTTGCCATTTCCTTCTCCAGAGGATCTTCCAGACCCAGGGATTGAACCTGGGTCTCCTGTATTACAGGAAGATTCTTAACAATCTGAGCCACCAGGGAAGCCCTTTTATAGCCATACTTTAATTCATTTTGAATTCTTTAATTTTCTACTATCTATCTCAATATTTGGAAAGTAAAACCATGTAAAACAGTTATCTGAAAGCCCCATGGGAAGAAAGTAATTTTATATTACAACTTTTTAAAACAATCTAGGCAAAGGGTTATCAAGTTATCCCTCTGGCTATTAGTCTAAGTGATGATCTTGTTTTTCCATTTTCAAAATATAATTTGAGAATAAGTAAGCTTCTTGAAGGGTTTTCCTGGCAGCTCCACTGGTAAAGAATCTGCCTGCAATGAAGGAGACTCCGGTTCTATTCCTGGGACTGGAAGATCTGCTGGAGAAGGAATAGGCTACCCACTCCAGTATTCTTGGTCTTCCGTGGTGGCTCAGCTGGTAAAGAATCTTCCTGCAATGCTGGAGACCTGGATTAAGTCCCTGGGTTGGGAAGATCCCCTGGAGAAGGGAATGGCTACCCACTCCAGCATTCTGGCCTGGAGAATTCTATGGACTGTATAGTCCATGGGGTAGCAAAGAGTCGGACACAACAAAGTAACTCTTTTTTCAAGCTTCTTCAACCTGAAATGATAGTGACTGACAGGCAATTAAATAATAGGTCTCAACTGTGTATATTTCAGCTCCTTGTACTTCTAGAGAAGCAGCAAAGTCTATAGATCAGGGTCAGCAGGTCTCCAAATCATAAGCAGAACTAATCACAAGAGAGACTCCACCATTTCCCTAAACCTGCCCATGGGGGATTTAGTGGTGTTATCTGTAACACCTTCTCTCTTCCGATCTTAAATAACAGACTTCAACAACAGGCACTTGGTTCATTTCTATTGTAGTCTCTTATTCCATGAGAAAGGCATGCATTTTAAATGATTTAATCTTTATATGCCATAGTTCTTAAAGCCACATGCATTTTGACACAGTAAATCAGCTTTTACAATTTTCCATCAGTTCAGTTCAGTCGCTCAGATAATATGAACACTACATATTGATCACAAATTCTTGAGGGGACCTTTTGCTGTAAAGTAGATCAACTGATCTGCCAATATCACAGTCTCTCATGCATTTCACAGAGGAACCTACTGATCCAGTCTTATGCTTGGTTCTAGGAACAGGAGCAGGGCTTTTTCGGTGAAGGATACAGGTGCATTAAAACAAGTTTACTGTAAGGCAGTAAGTATCAGGTAGGGGTGCAAAGTCATGTGTAAACTGTTGGGGTCAGTGAAGGGCAAGCATCCTGTCCTGTGGGTTCTGGGGACAGGATCTTGAAGGACTGTGCTCACTCTCAGTCATGCCCAGATCTTTGCAACCTCATGGACCATAGCCCACCAGGCTCCTCTGCGCAAGAATGCTGGAGTGCGTTGCTGTTTTCTACTCTAGGGGATCTCCCTGACCCAGGGACCAAACCTGTGTCTCCTGTATTGCACGTGAATTCTTTATCGCTAAGCCACCAGGGAAGTTCCCTCTTGAAGAGCAGATAGGAAGAATTTGCATTTGCTGGTAATGGCCCTGGACAAAGTCTGAGCAGCGTATAAGAGTGCTATGTACAGGAAATAGTGACTAGTTCTGGGATTCTTTGGTTTCAGTTCTTATATAAAGTCTTCATATACAGAAAGCACTAGGGAACAGCTGGGGTTTCCCGGTAGCACAGTGGTGAATAATCCACCTGCCAACGCAGGAGACACAAGAGGCGTGGGTTCAATCCCTGGGTCGGGAAGATCCCCTGGAGTAGGGAATGGCAACCCACTCCATTATTCTTGCCTGGGAAAATCCATGGACAGAGGAGCCTGGCGGGCTACAGTCCTTGGGTCGTAAAGAGTTGGACACGACTAAGCAGACACTACACAGGAAATAGTTCCCTGCCATCATTGGAATCATCATTGATACTATTATTATCACTATTGATAAGTCAAAGAACCATAACAGCATATGCGTCTGGAAAAGCAGGTTAGAAATAGATCTTGAAGGACCTTTTCATATCAAGCAAAACTTTTTTTTGTGCCTAAACCTCGGAGCAGAAGGAAAATGGTAAAGATGTTTTAAGCAGGAAGAATAAGGTTACTACTGTTGCTGCTACTTGGGTGAAATCTCCTACTTACAGTCTTCACATACATTTTCAGATAAAGATATTTTGCCTCAAAGATTAAATAATTTCCTATAGGTTGAAGATGAAGCCCATATTTATATTTAGCTCTGTTTCCAAACACTACTGCTCCTAAGGTGACCAACTTCTGGATTTTCCTAAGACTGAAGGGTTTCCCAGGATGCTGAACATTTAGTGCAAGTCCTGGGCAAACTCAGATGGACTGTCCATCCCTGCAGCTCCTACTCCAAAACAGTATTAGTGGTTCACATCCATGAAACACTTGCTAAATACTTCTCCTGAATTATCTTATTTGATTTTTGCAACTCCGGCAGTTAGGTATTTACATTTTCTCCATTTTTTTTTCTACATAAGCAAATTAAGATTTAGAGGATTTGATTTTGTGGCACAAATACATATAGTTATGTGATATCCATTCTTAATGGTAAGTTAGGCATTGTATCTTTTAAAATGTTGGCAAACCTTTATTATGCCTGGGCTCAGGAAGAAGCTGACTTTTCAAGAAACTGAATTGAAAGGAAAACAATTTCTTTGACTCCAGATCAATAAGGCAAAAGCAAAAATGTAGCAAAGAAACACTGTGAAAGCTATACTCAAGCTGTAAAGTATAAGTAGATAAAAAACATCTCAAGGGACCAGTTATTACAGTTTTGAGGAGGTAAGTCAATTTCTTTCTGAAGAAGTCAACTTTTGTAGAGATTGACTGCCTCCAAAGAAGATTACCAAGTATGAGAAGGAAGGTGTTAGTCAGGATTATATGAAATCTACACTGTAGCAAAATCCATGAATAGAAAATAACAATAATATCCACATTGATCATTAGGTTTCCTTTCCCGTATCTCTATCATAAAGATTCATACAAGTCTAGAATGTTAAGGGCCAGAATCAACTTTAAAATTCAGTGAGTTTAATTCCATAATTTCACAAATGAATAAAGTGAAACCAAAATGTTTATCTAGCATCCAAAGAGGTAGGATACAATTGGTACAACATGTTGGCAAAAGAGAATGGATGTAAAATGTATGGTAGGGCCCCAAACATGAACACCCTAATTTCTTGAAACATGTGAATATGTCATTTTACTTGGCAAAATAGCTTTTAAGGATATGTTTAAGGCTTAGAGTTATGATGTGGTGACAGGACCCCAGATTACCCACACGGACCCAATCTAAACACGAGTTTCTAAAAGTAGAAGGGGAAGGTAAAACAGGAGTCAAAGAAATTTGACATGAAAAGGGTTCCACCTGCCTCTCGCTCTTTGAAGATGGCACACTGCAGCCATGAACTGCATGTGTTGGGGTCTAGAAACTGGGAATGGGCCTCAACTGAAGGAAGGGAGAAAAAGAGGGATTTCAGTTCTGTGACTTTAGGGAACTAAATCTGCCAACAACCTCAATAAGCAGGAAATAGATTCTTCCCTGGAACCTCTAGAAAGGAATGCATCCTGCTGACAAATTGGTTTTAGTTTGGTGATACCCCTCCTGGGCTTCTGATGTATGCATGCACGCTAAGCGCTTCAGTCGTCTGACTCTTGGACTACATCCAAAACTGTGCAACCCAATGGACTGTGGCCCGTCAGGCTCCTCTGTCCACAGGGTTTTCCAGGTGGGTTGTCATTTCCTTCTTCAGGAGAATCTTCCCGACCCAGGGATCAAACCCATGCCTCTATGTTTCCTGCAATGGCAGGTTGGTTCTTTAGCATTTGCACTATCTGGGTAGAACTTTAATATAATACCTATGTGTTTTAAGTCACCAAGTTTTTGACTATGTGTCTTGGCAGCAAAAGAAAACTAATACAAAAAACATTCAAATGTACTGACTTATGGTTTAAAAAAGAATTTCCTTATCAAATGTACTCAAAAGTGTGAAAGAACTCTCCCTTTGTTGGAAAAACACCAAATATTCATTGTTATTCCACAATCATCAGATATATTTAATATTTTTCCCTTAAAGTATGAAGAATACAGTGGTAGCCGCCAATTTTTGTTTTTATAACTGGGTATTTAAAACATTTTATGATTCACTATTAACTTTATAGTTGACATGTGATAGAAAGGACAAGACTGTCCTTGGATTGGGATGATCTAGGCTGGAATCCTGATACGGCTCTTGGCAGACTCTGGGACCGGAAAATCAGTTAATATGCTGAACTTCAGGGTAAGTACCTGTAAAATGGGGATAACGATTTCCACCTCAAAAGTTGTCTTATCAAGCAACCAGCATGGTGCTTTGTACACCACAGGTACAGCCCAGACTTGTACCGACTACCTACATGAATAAAGGAATTAAAATGTGCGAAGAGTATTTCCAGAATCCCTATTTCTCAGGCACTGGTAACGTTTACAGGGATTAGGATAGAAGTCAAGACAAAAGCTACGATCAATTTAAAGACGGTGGTAGTCACTACTGCTATTGATTAATTATTTCCACCTCTCTATTTCACAGGGCTCTTTTAAAGTTAGGTATGGGAATACATGACTTCACTCCACCAATAAAATTGAGTCAGCAGTGATTCATGTCACTTTCACAAAGAAGCTATAAGACCAATGGACTCACCATCATGCCTTGCCTCTGTTGAAGTGACTGTCAAGCATGTAAAGAAGGAAGACCTCCTAACCACAGAGGCTACGTAATATGAGAAAGAAACTTCAAAAAAATTTATTTGGCCCTGAGAGCTCTTAGTTGTGGCACCAGGATCCTCCTTGTGATACACAGGATCTAATTCTGAGGGGGTGTTGAATCTGGGTCCCCTGCATTGGGAGCACAGACTCTGAACCACTGGACCAAAAGGAAAGTCCCAGGAAACTTTATTCATGCAAAAACAAACAAACAAACAAACACCTATTGCAATATTAGGGTTGCTTGCAACCTCAGCAAAACCTAACTCATCCTCATGTATACACAGGTTTTCTTCTTTTTTTTTTTTTTCTGTATTGAAACAACCCACGGGGTTTTACAGGTTACAGTTTGTACTTTATATCCAGGCAGTCTCTTTTGGTAAGCAATTTAAGATATAATGGACACCTGAATTTCAGTTAAGCTGGAATGTTTTAAAAAGAAAAGGAAATAGTGTGTTCTTTTGAGGCTCTGCTTTGTAAGTTTAAGAAAAATTTGCACTCCGAGACACTGTTTGAACCCAGAGTTTCATACTTAGACAGTCTACAACTAGACAAACTTGACAAGGACAAAATGGGTCAAAAGTGTCATTTCTTAGGAATAATTAGAATCATCTAATGTGGATAAAAGAGGTCAAACTAGCATCCACTTCTCACTAACCTTTGGAGTTACTGGACCGACAAAGGAGGTAGCCTTCAATAAATGTTTATACTCAAGCCAAAAGGTTAATGGAGATAAAAGTAGGCAGCCCAAAGGTAAAGAATAGAGGATAATTCTAACCTAAGAAACTGGTGACATAATGCTGTCTTAGGGATTCCAAATTTTGCTGAAAATAATTGCTGAAGATTTCCAAACTCAGGCTTACAAAGAGCTAGAAGTCTTAGGAAAATTTGACCCGTGAGAAGAGACTGACATTACAGTCTTAAAAAACAATAACAACAACCCAGAAGTGGCATTTGATGGAAAATTTGGCCTCCACTGACTTTAGCTGGGAAATATAAAAAAAAATCTCATTAGAAAATCTCAAACTATTGCCATGAGATACACTTTCATGCTGCTGAAAATTTTCCTGATGTGTTACTTCCATAACTTGGTAATAGGTGAAAAGCACTGGGCCTGTTTGACAACATCCATAGCTATTTTAACAATTCATAGCTGTTTCTATTCTCTCAGCTTTAAAAACATATTTGATATTAGGTATTGGAGAATTTCCAAATTATTGTAGACATTAGATACATATAACTGGTACCAGAAGAACACACATACATATATATACACACACAGACATATATATTCCTAACCCTTAGGAATGAGATGTCCCCACCACTGCCAATCTCTCCCAGTTGAATTACTCTCTACATCTAAATGAAAAAAAAAAAAAGATACTGCATGTGATTTGACCTTGTACTACCACAGGGAAAATTTTACACAGTAAAAGTTTTGGTTAATGTATCCAAGCAGTTCTCCACACTGGAATTAAATTCAAATTCAATCTGACAGTCATGAAAACTGTATCCCTCTCCTTTTAACTGTGTGAAGTCTCTAGCGGCAGTGAGCTAAAAATTCCCTTCACCAACAGCCTAGTCTATAGAGGCATAATAACTTAAAATCTTGGACTACCTGGAGTGGGGAGAAATGTCAAGTGATAACTGAAAGCCCTGCACAATTGTATTCTCAGGAATTCTGGTCATGGTATACAGCCTCAACATTACTGATTTGACTAGAACTATAAAACTTTAGTGTGACGATTTCCACCTAATAAACTGCTTTTTACTAAATATCCCTTAAAAAGTTATACAGGACACCTCATGAATGTTTGAACTTGATGCTACTGAGGTAAACAATTTTTTTTTTTTTTCTTTCAGAAAATAAGAGTATCACTTTAAACTACACAAACGGGATCATAGTACTTCCTGTGGTCCCAAAAGGTCAAGTTATTTGCATGACAATATAGAACCAGCTTCTCAGCTGTAACACCTGAATATTCTTCATGGCCAGTTAATGCCAGACACCAGTCAACATAACTAAGGGCGCCATGCTCTGTGCTTAGTCGCTCAGTCACGTCCAACTCTCTGGACTTGGGCCCGCCAGGCTCCTCTGTCCATGGGGATTTGCCAGGCAAAGAACACTGGAGTGGGTTGCCATGCCCTCCTCCAGGGGATCTTGCCAACCCAGGGATCTGGGCATCCATTAAAATCATATATTTCCATTAAAAATAGAATGATAGGTTTAAAATATAATAAAATGGTCACTGTGCTATTGATACATTGGGATGTCCCTTGAGTGAGAAAAGCAGTATTCCTTTGTGTGTGTGTGTGTGGTATAGAAACAGATTTAGACATGTAAGTTTAAGAATTTTCAAACTCATACCGAGAATCTCACTTACAGTCATGGCTTAAGAAACAAGAAAATAACTTAGTAAAATATTATCCCATTTCCATTGCTTGAGAAAAAAATGCTAGTCACATTTTCAAACTGAAGTTCAAAAAAATTAAGAATATTTTAAAATTACAAAATACATGAAAAGTCTAAAAGGGAAGGACATCAGTATTGTGCCATAATAAGAATCACAACACCATATACCATTAGGCACAGAATAGATTTATGAATGGAAATCCCAGGAAGTTTCATTAGAATACTGTTTTTCTTGAGCACATTTCTACAAAATATCATTTAAGGATGGCATGAGAGTGAAATTCCAGAGAACTTCAGCTAACAAATGTCTCCAAGTTCACTGTGGTATGTGGGATCGCAAACATGATAAAAGACTTTTCAAAAACAAAATGAGTGTGAAATAAAATGATAGAATTCTTGGCTACTATATACATACTCCTTATGTCAAAGACAGTTTTATCTCTATGAACCCAGAATTTAAATAATCATTATCTCTGAGGTATATTTGCTTTTAGTTCTCAAAATGGCTGAACACATTATCTTAATATGAGTCACTGCTTAAATATAGAAATCTTACTATAAGAAATAATGATCTTTTAAGAAAGGGAACACAAATAGTTCCATATATACAGATCATTAAAACAATCTCTTAACTTCCAAATAAAAAGAATCATTTTGTGACATTTAGAACAATAATATAAAATCATTGTTTAAGAGTACTCATACTAAAGGTACAGATACTTCATTTTTCAAATAGTAAGAGTCTTTAAATGAGTAATAAACATCTAAGTTATCCAGATATTTATTATACTTTCATTTTCAAAAAAGAATAGACTCATTTCTCTTTCCCTTTTGCCAACTTCACTCCCACAGTCTCATCTGTTCTCCACATACATTTGGCTCCAAAGAGGAGCTACTCCCTCCAAACTGGCAGCCATTAACTTCAACCTTTTATTTTATACGGCTCTGAAAGTCACAGAGTGTTTAAGGAGTGTTGTTTTGCTCCTGGCAGAATTTCTGGGCTTGCACTTAGTGCAATGTGCAGAAGAGTGTCAGCGCAGAAACCTCGGGAAGGGAAAAGTAAGTTGCTTGAGGAGCCCTCCTCACACGAGGCTGTCAGAGAAACCTGGGCAGGGCTCAGGGGTCTGGAAAGCAGTGGCCCCGGCTGGGTGACCTGAGGCCAATCACTTAACCTCTCCAGTCTCACCCTTCTCCACTGTAAGATGATCTCATAGGTCCTTACAGCTTGACAATAATGTCATTATAAGCTTCCCATTATAGAATTTTTGTCAAGTCCAAACGCAAATCTCGAGTGTGAAGGAGACAATAAATATGAAAATTCAACATGCTGGGTTTATACTGAAGGAAACGCTACTATTTTTATGGGTGAAGCAATAAACGAAGCGATTCTAATTTACTTTACTTGGGTATTTTAATACCAAAGAAAATGGTGGGGTCAGAGAAAGTGGTGTGGTGGGAATAAAAATGTTTGTATAAAGAATCTAGAGAGCAGGAAATAGATCCACAGACAGAGTCAACTGTCGATGTCCCATTTACATTAGAAGGTGGTAAATTCTATTCAGTAGTGTGTTTGTGAGGAGTACCCCAAAGGCATTCTGTGAAAGAGAGAGAAAGCTCTATTCTACACAAAGTCATGCTTAGATATTAATCCACGGCAATCTTCCGGCCACCTTTTAGATTGTCTCCTTGTTACTACTGTTTTAGACAATCACAAGGCAAAAACAAACAAACAAACCCAAAGCATTTTTGATACTAATAATACATTAAAAAATTAAAAACAAATATAAAGGTTTCTTTCTTTTCTAGCTACATATTGTTTTCATGATTGGAACCCTTATTTTCCTCTATGACCTAAATTATTAAGAACTCACCTACGTTTTTAACTTAAAATATATTATACCTGATACTCTTGAGATTTGAAAGTCATGGGAAGAGTCTATAGCAAGCCTGGAAGAATAGGATCGAGGAACATTTCCCATTCCAAACAGAAAAAAATGATGAAATTGTTGAACTATATACTAAGTGCTGTGATAAATATAGTACCCTTTGGGAAGGCAGATTTTTATGATACAAGTTATTGAAAGTAGGGTGCAAATAATTAAAAGCTTGGCAAACTAGTTGGCAGAAGTGTGAAGGTGCTACTGAGTCAAATCGAACAAAGCTTATCTAATCTGTGAGACTCTTTAATAACGCAAATATTGTAAATACATTAAGTAAGACTGACGGTGAGAGTGATTTTCATTTTTTTTTTTTCAAATCAACTGATACAGAAGAACTATACTACTTCACTTTCAGAGAATAAGTCAAGTGCTCACTAGTAGGGGCTGGCCCTCTCTTCTAGAATCAGTGCCTTGCTTTCCATGGGGGACAAAGGAGAAAGGAAGTCTAACCAGTGAAACAGATTTAGCTGTAACTACATGCTTCCAACCCAGGGGACCTTCGTTCAGTATGGAAGTCAATCCGGACACATTTCTCAAACCATGGTCTGTATAAAAGGAGTCAAAATATGAATAAAAGAATCAATGTGTATATTTTGAGTACAAATAGCAGGATTTAGTTGTGTGTGAATGATATTACAGCTTGCAACAGTTTGGCTTACATTGTTCAGATATGTTTTATGTTTTTTTGCCACATTAATGATATAACCTTATGTATAAACTCATTCCAATTATTAATAACTGATCAGTATTTAAAATAATCTCGATGTACCATTTCTATTTTGAGAAACTTATTTAGGTTATTCTGCTTTTAAAATAATCACTTTATTAGAAATTAAGTATATTCATTATTCATTCAATAAACTAAACTAGATAAACTAGATTGAAATTAGATATTCAATTAAATATCTACTATACAGAAAATGCTCAGAGTAGAGAGATATGAGTTTTGTTTCCTCTGCTGCTGCTAAGTCACTTCAGTCGTGTCCAACTCTGTGCGACCCCATAGACGGCAGCCCACCAGGCTCCCCCATCCTTGGGATTCTCCAGGCAAGAACACTGGAGTGGGTTGCCATTTCCTTCTCCAATTCGTTTCCTCTAGATGCTCACAATGCATCATTACTAAAAATATCTAAATGATATACACATAGATTATTTAAATCAATCTTAATAATCAAGCTTATTATATTTTAAGTGTATGTCTCATACATTTGAAAACTGCAATGCATATCTGATGGTCAATGACCAAACAAAAGCATAGCAATAGATGAAAAGTAGTTAATACACACATATTAAGGGATCCTCATGAGAATTAGGATTATACTTCAGAGTTTAAAACACTAAAGCTTTCTCCTATATGGGTGGAAAGTCTATCAAATATGCCTTACATTTTTAAACATTGTACCTAAAATGTAATCATAAAGACTTTTTATATACATATTTAGGGTTAAGCCATGCACTTCTACTTTTACCAAACATTTTGATATATACTATATACTATATAGTTTACTATACAAACAATTATTATTACTGCTAAATGAAGTATATCATAAACATATATGAAAAATATATTGAAGACTATTTCAAAACCTGAAATATTTGGGGGGACAGTAGCCAAGATAAATTATTTATGTATTATTTTAAGTGTATACTCATTAACTGGCTTATCACACTTAAGAGATGGTTTAAAAACCTGTACTATGATGTCAGCTTACTGAGTTCAAACTGCATTTAGAAGAGCGTTACGACCCTGGGCAGGTTACTTAACTCCTGTGTCTCGGTTTCTTCATCTCTAAAATAAGTATAATCAAAGTATTTATGTTGTAGGATTATTTTGAAGATAAGATGAGTTAATGTATAAAAAACGTGTTAGTCACTCACTCATGTCTCTTTGTGACCCTATGGACTGTAGCCCACCAGGATCCGCTGTGCATGAAATTCTCCAGGCCAGAATACTGGAGTGGGTTGCCATTCCCTTCTCCAGGAGATCTTCCTGACCCAAGGATCAAACCCAGGTCTCCCGCATTGAAGGCTGATTCTATTCCTTCTGAACCACCAGCAGTACAGGCATGTTATTTATTCTATGCGAGAGTTTGCCTAATGTTTCTAATATTGCTAAAGAAATATGTTTCCACAGAAATACAGAATTCCCAGTAAAACAAGAATTTCGGCTGGATGGAAAAGTGACACATTGCCCTAATATATGATATACTATATTTCACTAGGCATTAACTATGTGCTAAAATTCTAGGTATTACATTAATTTATAAAATAACTTTTCACAACCATTTTATGAGAAAGATATAATTATGCCCATTTTGTATAAGCAAAAACTGAGACTCTAAAGTGTTAAACAACTTTTTTCAATTTCACGTGGTTCAAAATAGCTTTAATCATAAACTGCCTTCTATTTTCCCCTTAGCAAATCGGTAAGAAACTAAATTCTTTCCATGTTATTAAAGCAATAAGAATCTTCTCAGGAATTGTGTTAAATATCAATTCTTTATATCCATGAAAACTAGCTAAAATGATCTTCCATGAGTCAGTGGTTAGCAGTTTCTGTTTTACATTATGCATGATTCCTAGCTGCACTTTGTATAAGCTAATTGCATGGTGCCTCATTAATAATCTTCAGGGGTTTTTGAGCTGTGAAATTTATAGCTCTGTAGTGAATTATTTCTCACATTTGCACAGTTTGGGGTCTTGAAAGTCTAGTTGAGATACTAAATACCAATAGCAGGCATTGAGTAGGAATACAGGGAATAGAATTTAACATAGTCTAGTTAGGATGGAAAAAATACTGAAAAGCAGGTAATGTTTTCCAATGTTCTTAATTTTATGACTGCAGATATTTTTGTACCTGTAGAAATGATGACAGTTTAGAACGGATAAAAAAATAGCCTCTATACAGGTCTCCAATCATAAGCAGAATTCGTGATGAGATCCAAGATGTCGTTAGCTAAAATTCACGCAGTTCATCATTGACTGGGCAAGAGCAAATGGAGAGCAGATGCTCTTGGTGCTCAGCTGGTCAAGAGACATAGTAGGGCCTCATCGCAATACTAAATGGTGAGGCATCAGCATGCTATCTGGGCTGCAAGAGATTACCGCCGTCCTTCATGCCTGGAAGGTCAGTTTTCCTCTTTAGAATCTTTCTCTTTGGATGCAGCGACTTAAGGAGTCTGAACAGCCTTGTGAAGTTCTGGCTCACTGATGGAGGATTCTCCACTTAAAGAATTATCTGAGTCTGAGTTTAGTTAGCATATTCCTCAGTTTAAATTGGTATTGCTCACAGGTAGAAGGGATCAAAACACAGAGCAGTTTTATCGGCCGGCAGAAGTTCAAGGTCATTGTAGTAGTGGGAAAAGGGGTAGCTCTTTTGATTCAATGGGTCTGAAACTGAAGAATTTGCTTGTAATTCAAATATGATTTACGGCGTACTTGCAACAATGTCCTTCCACAATGGGATGAGCACAATGAGGAAAAGAAGTAGAAGCTTCAGTTTGTATACTTATGAATCTAACAGAGAGGCAGTTAACACAGTGCCGAAAAGCATGAACTCTAGAGTCAAATTGCTTAAATTTAAATCCAACCTTTGCTACTCATCTATGGTGTGATCTCGATCAAGTAGCTCCACTTCTCTGAGCATCAGTTTCCTTATCTGTGAAATGGGAATAATAATACCTCATGGGGCTGTTATGAAGATGAAATAAACTGATACATATAAATCATCTAGACTGGCACTTGACAAATACTAACTGTTCATTTCTAATTATTATGAACATTGATTTGAGAAAATGGGGGAAAATTTAAGAAACAGTTTAACATCTGTGAGAAGTCCTGGGTCTATTTAGCTTATTCTATCCAGACATCAACAGAATGATCAGTGTAGCAGAGATATAAATGTGTAAGAGATTTTACTACTTTGACGAATCTTTTCACATTTTATCCACTTAATAGACTGATTAGTGGGGAAATAACTACAGTACTTCTAGCACAGTGAAAAAATTTTAATGCAACTCAATGTCAATGGAATAAAATCTTACCTCGCATGATGAAAAATCTACTTACTGGTTACAAAATAAGGTATTCTGTTTAAATTACCTACCTATAGGTAATTTAATTTAATAAAAAAAAATACCTACCTAAATTTTCTACCTATAGTATTTAATAGAGCTTATGAGATCTAAAACTTTGCTTATAGGGCATTTGGGAAATGGTTTGAAAAAATTCTGGACATTGAGTTCCTGATTACACCATTCCTCTGTCTTGGGTTCTAAATTGGGAATCCTGAGTTAGTCCATATGCTGGAACAAAGTCTTAAATTCAAATATCATAATTTTAAGTACTAATCTGATTTTTAATATGCTATCTCATTTGTCATTTACAATCAAACCAAATGAACCAAACACAAAACAAAATCCCATATGATTACAAAGACCATGACCTTTTCCTTAGTAGTTTCTATTTCATGCTAGTTGCATAAATTTTTAAAAATGACCCAAGAATTCACTAAACTTAGGTTTTGATTTAAATTTGTCACTAAGTGCTTGGATTGATGTGAAATAAAGTGAAAGTCTCTCAGTTGTGTCCAACTCTTTGTGAACCCATGGGCTGTAGCCTGCCATGCTTCTCTGTCCATGGAATTCTCCAGGCAAGAATACTGGAGTGGGTAGCCATTCCCTTCTCCAGAGCATCTTCCCAACTCAGGGATCAAACCCAGGTCTCCCACATTGCAGGTGGATTCTTTACCATCTGAGCCACCAGCGAAGCCCAAGAACACTGGAGTGGATAGCCCATCCCTTCTCCAGGGCATCTTCCCAACCCAGGAATCGAACCAGAGTCTCCTGCATTACAGGCGGATTCTTCACCAGCTGAGCAACAGGGATTACCTTAGTCAAAATACATCACCTACATGAGCCCTTCATTTGTAAAGAGAAAGATCAGGACACCTGAACTTGTAGGGCAGTTCTGGCTCTAGAATTTCATATACTCTGAACAGAAGAAAACATGAAACAGATTCATCTAGTGTTACTCAGCCTTTTAAAATCTATGCCCTCCTTTTTTGATGTTAAAAATACATTTATGATCTTCTTTAATATTTAGATATTTAAACAAGCATGGTGGTTATAAATACATCAAAGAGATGATGCATTCCCTAGGAAGGAAGATAGAGTCCCTTCAACAAAAACACATACTTTCATGTGTACACTTTGATGAGGTTACTCTCCCATTACTTTGAGAATCACAAAACAACATCACTAATTCACACTGAAGTGGATTTTCCCTAATTCAACTCTGCAGAATTAAAGCTAAACTATAAACTCAAACGGAGTTCACACTGCCCTTTGACTTATGCAGAGCAAAATGCCTTAATTTACTGCTCTATCTTTCTTTTGAGACTGTACTCCCAGATAACACAACAGCTTGAGTATATACTTCCCTGTTATGATATCACTGACCAAGTTCCAGTTTCTGAAGACCAAGACTGTAAGAGTTTTTTTTTTTAATTTTTTTTTTTTTAATCAAATTATGTTTGTTACTATCCTTCAGAGTGTTGGAAAAAGTATCCTTCCTATTATAGCCACTCAGTGAATACTTTGTAATCATTGTTGATAAAGGCACAACTTTCAAGATACACAGAGGGTTCCCAGGTGGCACAGTGGTAAAGAATCTGCCTGGCAATGCAGGAGATGCAATAGACATGGGTTCAATCCTTGGGTTGGGAAGATCCCCTAGAGTAGGAAAAGGCAACCAGCCCCAGTATTCTTGCCTTTAAAATTTAAAGGATAGAGGAGTCTGGCTGGCTACAGCCCATGTGTTGCAAAGAGTTGAGGATAGAGGAGTCTGGCTGGCTACAGCCCATGTGTTGCATAGAGTTGAACAGGACTGAGTGACCAAGCACACACACCTAAAATACACACACCAGTTTTCTTTTGACTAGAATCATACTATTTATTTATTCTACCGCAGACAGAAGAAAGTTTGGTAGTTTTTCACTAGACCAGTTTAAACTACACTAAAGTAAACTCAATGATAAGGTCAGTTGATGGTAAAATCTCAAGCATGAGAGATGATATTATGTCCTTACTTATTACATATAATACTAAGTGTGGATTATAAATAAACTGCAGAATTAAAAAAATCTTTCCCATTTAATTACTGTGAATAGACTAAACATACAAAACCAAACCAAATTATCTTGTAGTTTTCCCATCTTTAAAGCAAAGATTTGGTGGGGGGTTGGGGGGGGGGCGGTGGTGGAGAGGGCAGGGAGTGAAACTAGTGATAAAAACGAAGTGTCCAGTGGGACCAGTGCATATAGAGTCTGCTTTCCAATAAGACTCAACAAACAGCTCTGATCAGAATCTAAGTGATGGGAAACAGCCTGTAGCTTCGAGATTAGCTGCTTCACACTATTTCTGAGTTAAGCCAACACAAGTAACATCATGAATGCATAATTATAATTATGCATTTGAGTATGCATAATGATCTTAAAATTGGTAAACAAAGAAAAGACATCAGAATTTCTCAGCTATTTTAGGTATACTGTTACAGAAGACAAAATATGACTCAGATTTTAAAGAGGGGTGACTTACTGGAACTTTGTAGCATGAAATTTGCAAACTTGAGGAAATTACTGATGAACCAGTATTTCTTCAAAAGTCCCTTTTAGGAAATTCCACATGAACAAGTTTAGTCAAAAAAATGCAACAGAATATTATAAACATATGAAGCAAACACTCAGGAATGCTCATATTTAAAATACCCAAGCTTAGAGACAGAAATAATAATAAGGTAACATTTTGAACTTCTGATATCATCTAATAAAATAATGCATGTCCCTGGAATTGTTTGGAAAATATAATGAACTGTGATTGAAAAGTGAAAGTGTTAGTTGTTTTAGTCGTGTCCAGCTCTTTGCAACTCATTCCTGCCAGGCTTCTCTGTCCGTGGAATTCTCCAGGCAAGAATACTGGAGTAGGTAGCCATTCCCTTCTCCAGGAGATATTCCTGACCTGGGGATCAAACCTGGGTCTCCTGCATTGCAGCAGGCAAAATTCTTTACTGTCTGAGCCAGCAGGGAAGCCCTATAAAGTGAAAGTGTTAGTCGCTCAGTCATGTGTGACTCTGTGATTCCATGGACTATAGCCCTCCAGGCTGTCCGTGGAATTCTCTAGGAAAGAATACTGGAGTCTGTAGCTATTCCATTCCTTCTCCAGGGGTTTTTCCTGACCCAGGAATAGAACCCAGGTCTCCTGAATTGCAAGCAGATTCTTTACCATCTGAGCAAACAGGGAAGCCTCAACTATGACTTTCTAACATAAAACAGATAGAAGAATTGAAAGAAGCAGTGGAGAGAACTAACCACAAGAGGGGAATTTTTTTCCCCCACAAAGATTGCTAGATTCCCCACACCTAACCACAACAGGGTCAGACCTGAATTTGTCCAGTTTTGATGTAAATACCTTTTCCTTTCAGCTTTCCAAAATGAAGATGCACCTTCACTTTAAGGGTAATATTCCTTCAACTTCAAAAGGCAGTTATGGCATGTATTAGCCTTCTATTTTTCAGGAGAAATTATTTGATATTCTGGAACCCTAATCTTTTCTCACGGTACTATTTTTACTGCTTTTCTCTGGAACTTGGCCAAGGTCTCCTCATTCCTCTTAACAGAGCCTTAAACTGAATACCCTGAGCTGAACAAGGGTGTCAATAAACCTGGAAGCTAATGGGTCCTACGAGGACCTGGTTCATCCACAGGGTTAGAGGCTAAGGATGCACTGAAGAGTGTTTACTCTTCTTCAATGAGATGGGAAAAAAATTAAGTCAAAAGCCACCTGGACCTCCTTTCATCTTTTATATACTTTTCCTTGCCCTTCCTTCCCACCCTAATTCAGAGAAACCATTCAATTTTCTTATCAAAGCTGTCTTTTCATTGATTTTTCTGAGTATCATGCTTATTGCTTTCTTCACCTAAAATGCTTATATCCTTAAGTCCATCAGCTTTTGATCCAAATTGTTTTGATATGTATCCCAATAGTAAATATTCATATTGTTTATAACCGTCTTCTCCAGAATTTTGTTTCCCTACTCCTCCCTCATCTTTTCCCTTCCCTTTCCATTCCTTCCCTGGCTACTTCCTCCTCACCCCACCCCTCTCTCTCTTTCTTATTCAACTAGACTTTATTTGGTCCAAACAGAAAATTTTGTAGCATGGTAACATCATTACTGACCTTGGTCATCATTTGCCTGTGTTGACAACTGAACAATCAGTTGAAAATCTCATACTAAATCACATAACCTGCTATTTTGTATGCACGTTAATTCTTAGTACATGTATGTTTTTTTCTGCTGAAGTCAACTTAATTCTATTTCAGTTAAACCATCCAATACATACTGATGACCTACAATGGATGATGGCAATCCTAAGCATAGTAAAGATGACAAAAGAGCCATTATTTTAAAAATGACTGCAAGGTGTTAAATTTTGGATTGTGGAGAGGAAAAGGATCAAGAATCAGGCTGAGGGAGTGTCTTAGGTATTCCCAAGACAATGAGAGACTTGGTTTGAGAATTAGGAAAAGAGAAATAATTCCAAAAGTGACTTGGATCCTGAGGAAGGAGTTTCGAGATGGTGATGGAAGACAATTCTGTCAAAAAAGTGAGTGATAATCCAAGTTTCACCCATGAAGTTGGAAGAATGTTAGGAAAATGATTGTTTGAACTTTCCACTATTTATCCCAGGGGAATGAACATTATCTTTTTTTTTTTTTTTTCAAGTTTACTGGAACATCTGTCTTTTTGACTATGTCTTGGTTCACATGCTAAAATGTTACAGACACAGAGATAATTTAAATATGTAGTGATTCTGGAGAGACAGGGAGAATGAACATAGGAGACAGTAAAGTTCACAGACTTTCTAATAAAAAGCCAAGTCTAAATATATTATTAGACATTTGAAAAATTCTTCCACAGTCCAACCAAATATTTATAGTTTGTTTCTCTGTCAACGACCTTCTTTTATTTTTCAGTATTGGTTTAATGACATTACTATTATGGAAATGTTAGATGACTGCGCTAAAGACATTCCTTAATCAAAACAGGAAAAAAATAGTGTGAAATGATTAAATACAGAGAATCCAAGTTATAAATGGACTTTAAGAGTTCATTAGCAAATGTACCATTTAGAACTCAAAATGCATTTTTCACCTTCATCAGTGTTTCTCAAACCAGAGTCTGTAGTCCCCTGGGGGTCTTCACTCTTTTGGGGCATTTTTTTCAATTTGATGTTTTCATTTTGATCCTAACACAACAAACATGACAACAAACACACTTTTATCTTACATAATGGCAAAACATGTCTTTGTAGTAAAAAAAATTACATTCGAAATAACAGTAAATAGAACATTTTAATTTATTTAACTTCTTGCTTTTCAAATGGCAATGTGTAAATCCCTGGAAAACCTTGAACCTACTGAATTGTTTTTTCTTCTAAAAGAATCTGTATCTTATTCAAACTGAGCAAAGAACTGGCATAGACCCAATACTGCAAATGGTAAAGTTTCAAGGTTAGATTACAAGAAAGTTATTTAGCTCTTAATCTAGCTATATATTAGGTATAAATTCCTGTGTCCAGGAATAAGGGTCATTTGTTAGAGGAAGGACAGGAAGGGAGGGAAGATATTCCTTATCTTTCTCTGGCCCCAGGAAAAATTTTAATAGGATTTGTCTTCTGCCTTCTCCCTTCTCTATTCCTGTCTCCCAGATTCTGAAATCATTCTCCCCTAATCCTTGGAATTTTCTGAGCTGCATCAACTCCCCTGGAACAGGTCTACCCTTGAGGTACAGGTGTCCTATCTCACAAATTACCCCACGCACCAAGATGACCATTCTTCTCTATTTCAGCATGCAACAAACCCACCCTTCCCCTAATCCCGTGGAGCAGCTAGCAGAAGGAAAGCAGTCTGAGTTAACTGATAACAATGCCACCAATATAATTAGCAAGCTATGCCTGTTTTACAAAACATTTTTCTCCCGTTTTCCAAATTGGAGTAGATACAGTCCAAGTTGTGGTTTGTTCATTTTGTTTGACAATTTCTCCTGCAGCTCTCTTGGTTAAATATTTGATACTTGCAGAATGGCAAAGGTGGAACTTGGGGCATTTTTAAGTGAGTATAATCAGCAAAAGTAAGTCAGAAGCGCTCTGTAAATAATGTATAAATTCGGTGGCCACCGAAGCCTGACATAGTGACTTCTGAGATGTTTTGAGTAGGCTCACTGGTTACCGAGTTACTGCCACGGCACCGGGATGAACTGCGCTCCTAAGAATTCTGTTCTTGTTTCAGGTGGAACTGCTGAACTCTGGGAGCTCTCTGTCTCGCCACCTCACTACACAGCGCTTGTCACTAATTGGCAGCGGCTGCTCCAGACAGACCTGGTCTTGGGAAACAGACTGAACGCTTCTCGAATCTGCCCCCAGGAAATCTGTCTCTCCAGGTGAGGTTTGAGGCCATGTGCAAAGCCCGATGTCAAGTTTGTTTTCCTGCTACCCGGCCAATGGGCAAATTAAGGACCTCGACATTTTTAGTGTCACTAGTCGACTCAGATATTCCGAAAATAAGCACTTTTCAAGCAAGATTTTTTCTTTCTTTCTTTTTTTTAATTACTGATGTAAGGGCCACACAGCACTTAATCCATGATATGAACAAATGCATCTCTGAGAGCTTAATGCAACTTGGCATAAAAATCAGCCTCATGTCCAGTTTCTTATCATGTTGTTAGCTGGTTGTTGCTTCCTGGATTCAGATTCACTCTTAAAAGTGGGGAACAGAGACCATTTTCACTAACAATTTAAGCATAATATACTGGCCTTCATTATTTCAACTTTTCAAGGAGCCCTGTCGATGCTAGAGTTCCAATATCAGTATTTTCCCAGAATACCAGCCCACCAGTGACATCATTTTTAATGTTTTGCTCTTCTTAACAATATTATAAAAATGAATCTTATTCTGTTTTTAATCACAAGCCTTATCCAGCAATCAAGGCAGGTATATAATAAGCTAAGCTACTCTGTAAATCTAAACATTCTCTACAAATGGAAAAGATACAGCCTGGGCTCTCTGATTGTTACTAAGGAGACTATCTAAAATGAAAATCTGATTAACCCTTTTGCTGCCTGGAACTACCCATGGACCATGTTAGGCTGACTTCCCTGCACTTATCTCTCCTTTTTCCCCCTCAAGAAATTCATAATTGCCTCACTCCACAGTAGTTATGCTCTGGTTATCCTATCTGAGAGGACTGTGATGGGTGGTAGTCCCATCTGGACAGCTGAGTTGGGTGGCGGCCTCACCACTAGGAAGCAGGCATTACAACAGAGGGCACACAGATTTCTGCTTACTTAAGGCATCAGTTTGATGAAGTCCTTGACAACATTAAAGGATTCCCATTCAATAAATAGCAGAGTACTACTGTATTTTCCTTTCACTCAGGAAATGATTTGACAGTAAACGCTGTATGTTTCACAAACATATTTTCCTCAACTATTTTTGAATGACATTAGCAACTGTTAACATTTGCTAGGAAGAATAATATTTCAAAGAATTATGCAGAATGTTAGCCAAGAACAAATATCCATCAGGCACTCTATTCTCCCTGAACAGGTCAACAAAAAGGGAGTTCAACAGTGAGGGAGAAGAGGATAAGAACACATATTTCCATGCAATTTTGACAATGGGAGGCTGTGCACTAGAAATTCATGAATAGTTAGATTTAGAAAACTAAGTCCCATAACAAAATTATATTTTAATGTCTGGATCTTTCAAAGTGCATGATTAGCATTCAAGGTCCTTTGTAAACTCCCACTCCCTACTGCCTTGACAACGTTCCCCCTCCAAACCTCTCCAGAAGGAGGTCTTGTTAGTTTTCACTTAGTCTTTCGATTGGAGGCAAAATGGCCCATTGTTCCTTCCCTACGTACGGCTTGATTTCTCCCTTCATCTTCTGACTGAGCCTCTCTCTCCATCCCGAATTTCCTGCCTGCTCCTCTCAACCAATTCATACCCATCACCTCCTTCAGACCTTGTTCAGCTGTCACTGCCCTGAGGGAGCACTTCCCGATTAACCTCTCTCCCTCAGCTCACCCTTCTATGTCCCCTGGGGATATCACTGCACTGTACCATTTTGTACTTGTTGATACATTGCTTGTAATTGCCTTTTTTTCTCATTGTGCCCCACTGCATTTGCTTCTATTCCTTTGTCTACATTTTTTTCCCATGTGCCTCTGCTCACTTTTTTCCACTAGTCTTATGATTTTTGGCATTTCAACACCAGTATCAATGTCCTCTACACTACAGTTCATCAATACTTTATAAAAAGAATACGTTTGAATCAGTTCTAATGAGGTGGATGAAACTGGAGTCTATCATACAGAGTGAAGTATGTCAGAACGAAAAACACCAACACAGTATACTAATACATATATATGGAATTTAGAAAGATGGTAACAATGACCCTATATGTGAGACAGCAAAAGAGACACAGATGTAGAGAACAGTCTTTTGGACTTTGGGAGAAGGTGAGGGTGGGATGATTTGAAAGAAGAGCATTGAAACATGTATATTATCAAATGTGAAACAAATCACCAGTCCAGGTTTGATGCATGAGACAGGGTGCTCAGGGCTGGTGCGCTGGGATGACCCAGAGGGATGGGGTGGGCAGGGAGGGGGGAGGGGGGTTCAGGATGGGGACACATGTACACCCATGGCTGATTCATTTCAATGTATGGCAAACCACTACAATATTGTAATTAGCCTCCAATTAAAATAAATAAATTAAAAAAATACTTTATGACTAATTAAAATAGATAATGCTCATAAGTCACTTCAGCTCTCTATAGTTTTAGTTGTTCACACTGAGTTTTTTAAATTAACAACACATCCAGTAAATTTCTTTCAGATCTCAAATCTTCAGCTCAGATTGCTGTCTTTCTTTAAGCATATTCTTTCTAGATATGACACACTTGTTATGTCTTTTCTTATACTATTATATCAAGTTCAACATGTCTAAAATGAGATAAAACTTCTGTAAGACCCAACTTTCCATAACATTTCCCTATTTCTATTAAAGGTACAAATTAAAAAACTTTCCTATATTATCTAGCATTTCTAACCTCTAATGTTAATATGTTAACTTATTAATAATGTTAACTAATAATAATGTTAAAGTTAATGTGTTTAACTTTTGCATATGATACTGCATATGAATTAGATGGTTGGATGGCATCACTGACTCAATGGACATAAGTTTGAGTAAACTCCAGGAGAAAGCAAAGGGAAGCCTGGTGTGCTACAGTCCATGGAGTCACAAAGAGTCAGACATGACTTAGTGACTGAACAACTGCATATGAAGAACTCAAAAAATGATTAACAAATTACACTTTTTGGTTGGGTATTCACAAGGAGTATGTGGTGCATCTTCCACATGGGAATTAATAACTGAAGTTAACATTATCAGAAATGTAAAAGATCATGTATGTCAAGGCTGCATATTGTCACCCTACCTATTTAACTTATATGCAGAGTACATCATGCAAAATCAAGAATGCTGGAGAAATATCATAAACCTCAGATACGCAGATGACATCACACTTACAGCAGAAAGCGAAGAAGAACTAAAGAGGCTCTTGATGAAAGTGAAAGAGGAGAGTGAAAAAGCTGGCTTAGAACTCAACATTTAAAAAACTAACATCATGGCATCCGTTCCCATCACTTCATGGCAAATAGATGGGGAAACAATGGAAACAGTGAGAGACTTTATTTTGGGGGACTCCAAAAATCACTGCAGATGGTGACTGCAGCTATGAAATTAAAAGACACTTACTTCTTGGAAGAAAAGCTATGGCCAAACTAGACAGCATATTAAAAAGCAGAGACATTACTTTGCCAACAAAGTCTGTCTGGACAAAGCTATGTTTTTTCCAGTAATCATGTATGGATGTGAGAGTTAGATCATAAAGAAAATTGAGCACTGAAGAATTGCTTCTTTTGGACTGTGGTGTTGGAGAAGACTCTTGAGAGTTTCTTGGACTGCAAGGAGATCAAACCAGTCAATCCTAAAGGAAATCAGTCCTGAATATTCACTGGAGGGACTGATGATGAAGCTGAAACTCCAATACTTTGGCCACCTGATGAGAAGAGCTGACTCATTTGAAAAGACACTGATGATGGGAAAGATTGAGGGCAGGAGGAGAAGGGGAAGACAGAGGATGAGATGGTTGGATGGCATCACCAACTCAATGGACGTGAGTTTGGGTAAACTCTGGGAGTTGGTGGGGTCACAGTTCATGGGGTCGCAGAATTGGACACAATGAGTGACTGAACTTAACTGAATCATGTGCAGCAATAACCAATAGTGATATTTGAAGGGTATTTAATTAACTATTTATTTAATAGATATTCAGTTCAGTTCAGTCACTTAGTCATGTCCGACTCTTTGCGACCTCATGGGCGGCAGCATGTCAGCCTTCCCTGTCCATCACCAACTCCCGGAGCTTGCTCAAGCTCATATCCATCGAGTCAGTGATGCCATCCAACCATCTCATCCTCTGACATCCCCTTCTCCTTCTGTTTTCAATCTTTCCAAGCATCAGTGTCTTTTCCAACGAGTCAGTTCTTTGCATCAGATGGCCAAAGTATTAATAGATATTAAGTAAACATAACTAAAAAGATGTTAAGAAACATACGTAGAGGTTGAGATTGAAAGCACTAGGACAGGCTACCAATTCAGGTATATAAATGAGGTTTCCTCAACTGGGAAAGGTTTTGATCAGTAGAGTGGACTTTCAGATATAAATTTCCTGTTGGAAGGTTATCCCCTTAGTGAAGTGATAAGATAGGCCATCTGGTACCATAAACAGGTGACTGTGAACAAACACATTTAACTCTTTGGAGTTATAGCTCCTAAATCTGTTGAAAGAATGAATTGAGGCCCACTTCCTCTCACAGCATTTTGTGGATTTAAACAACTCATTAATTGGGGGATGTGAGATATTAATGTTTATGAGTGAAAGTGAATGGAGTTGCTCTTCTGAGTTATCAGAGTCCTTCTCTGTTCCCTTCCTAGTTTCTCAGATCCTTCATTCACACGAGATAGGATTTATTATATTCTAAAGTACTCTCTCACCCATAGGTATTTGCATTTCATCAATCAATCAAGTCTTCAGTTTAATGAGTAATTTCATCATGAAATATCAGGTCTCAACTAATAGGAGGGAAAATTATAAGGAAGAAAGGAACTCGGTCCCTTTCCCTTTCTAAAATCACATCCGTGAACTAATCCCATAAATTTACAGAAAAAAAAAAAAATTCTAAGGGATGGCTGAGGAAGAGAGAGGGCCAAATAGTATGCGAAGATATGACAGACCTATGCAGGAATCTTAAAATTAAAGGGGGAAATTGTGTTAGATTTACTAGGAAATTAGCACAGTCTTATGAAAAAAAGGCTTTACTCAATCCAGGGATAGTCTAGCGGGAGATAATTTGAAAGCGGATAGATGTCAGTTAGAGAAAGACAAGACTTACTTTCTCCTCTTCACAAAAAAAAAAAAAAAAAAAAAAGCCAAATAAACAGCAGAAGTGTGAGCAGGGGATCAGAAATAGTGCTTCCTCTAATTAGGTATGTGATCAGCTAAGTTGTTTCTCAAAGCTTCAGTTTCCTTGTTTGGAAAATAAGGGTTGGTCAAGGTTTCTTTAAGCTATGCTATTCTGTGATTTAGTAATATCAAACCCAAATGTGGATACTACTGAAAAGATGACATGTAACTTTCTAGAAGGTGACAGAGAATACAGCCTGTTATAGTTTACTGTTAATGTATTAATCACTCAGTTATATCTCTTTGTGACCCCATGGACTGAAGTCCACCAGGCTCCTCTGTTCTTGGGATTCTCCAAGCAAGAATACTGGAATAGGCTGCCCTTCCCTTCTTCAGGGGATATTCCTGACCCAGGGATCAAACCGGGGTCTCCAGAATTGGCACTGAAGGCAGATTCTTTACCATAGAGCCCCAGGGAAGCCCACTGCTAACATGACAGTGATCACTAGTGTTTACCGAGGGCTTCCTCTATGCCAGCCTTCATGCTTTGTGCTTCACATAATCATCCACAAAAGATGCACAAATGTCATATTAAGAGCTCCAGTCACAAGATCAGTTAAATGGGACACAGACAAAGGTAATGTTAAGTAGCCCAGAGCCACAAGTTCAACAAGTGATGAGTCCAGACTGAAGACTAGGCGTTCTGACTGTAGTGCGGAGCTCTTCATCACCATACTATACCAACTCAAATGAAAAAAAGATCTGAACAATCAAAACATATACAATATATATAGCTATGACAAACCTAGACAGTGTATTAAAAAACAAAGGCATCACTTTGCCGACAAAGGTCCATATAGTCAAGGCTATGGTCTTTCCAGTAGTCACATGCAGATGTGAGAGTCGGACCGTAAAGAAGGCTGAATGCTGAAGAATTGATGCTTTTGAACTGTAATGTTGAAGAAGACTCTTGACAATCCTTTGGACTGCAAGGAGATCAAACCAGTTAATCCTAAAGGAAGTCAACTCTGAATATTCACTGGAAGGACTGATGCTGAAGCTGAAGCTCTAATACTTTGGGTCACCTGATGGGAAGAGCTGACTCACTGGAAGAGGCCTCAGTGCTGGGAAAGATTGAAAGCAAAAGGAGAAGATGGTGGCAGAGAACAAGACAGCTGGATTGTATCACTGACTCAATGGATATGAACTTGGGCAAACTCTGGGAGACGGTGAGGGACAAGGAGGCCTGGTGTGCTTCAGTGCATGGGGTTGCAAAGAGTAGAAAACAACCTAGTGACTAACCAGCAACTACACACACACACACACACACACACACACACACACATATATATATGTGCATATATGTATATGAAAAATAATGAATAAAACACATAACCAAGACTGGAAAAATCATTTCATGGAAATTAACATAACAAAATATGCCCTCTTTGGGGATACGGAGAGGTAATATTTAAAAGCAGACATGAAAAACAAAGATAAATATGTTTTATCTCTGTCCTCATACACACACATTCACACACAAAAATGTCAACCAATTTTGTTTCTTTTTGGTTGTCTTTGGTTTATGTATTTAGAATACAAAATACCAAATGTATGAGAGGAAAAAACAAGAAACTTAATGGGAGAAAGAGAAAATGAAATTTCTCTGTATCAATACTCAGAAAAATAGTTAATGTTTAAAGTTAAAGGGCCAAATCACTTAACAAACAATGTAATTTGAAAAAAAAAAAAGCCATACTTTGTCGCAGACTCTAACAGTTATGATTTAGAGCAACCTGAGATACAAAAGGACCAAAGCAGTGCTCTTATACAAAATATAACCATGAATCAAAAACTTCTAGGCAGTCAAGAAATATATCTGAAAAATACTTGAGCTATCCCAGTTTCATTTATACATTTTCAAGATGGAGGGCATTAGACAAAGATAAATGTAATGTTGCATTGGACAAGTCTCTACAAATCAATATAATTTTCCTACCCCATTTTCTCATATAAGAGTGAGAAAGCATACAGGCTAATATGACATATCTTTACTCTTATTAGATTAAAAAATGATTTTGCATGAAATACTCAAGAAACCTTAAAATCTACTAAAATTATACTTTCTCTAAATCAACACAGAAATTAATGACAATGGGTTTTCAAAGAATAGTTGCTTACGTTACAAGAGCAGCATTTAGGAATACACAACTGCCAGTCTTCTATCTGGGATTATTTATCAATTATATTAATGATACAGATGAAACAATAGATCACTTGCTAATTTAATTTGCTAGGAACAGTAACATGGAAGGAATTACTATCTTCAGATACAAGCCATATTTACTATCTACTCTATTTCTTACATTACATAAGTTAAACAAGTGTATTATTTTCTCTTTATGGAAAATACCTTGAGGTATTGAGAAATATACATCTCTTTGGCAATGAAATCGAGTTCAAAAGTGTATTGACTCATCTATTGTCAACAGTTGAAAGAGTTATGGATCAGGATTTGAACCTGGATCAAACTTTTTCACCATCTCAGCTGCTTTGTGGTAGCATTAATATATTAAAAAGCCAAACAGAGATTGCAACTATTGTTAATATGTTAAGCAAAATAACCAAGCAAAACTCCAGCTCTATGCATGAGTTATTTCTAAGTAATTTATACAAAATGCAAGAGGGAATGAAAATGAACACTTATTGAACTCTCTGAGTACACGTTAAAATCTTTTAAGAATGTTATTTCATTCATTCATACATTCATCAAATATTTACTGGGTATGTTCTAGGTCCTGATGAAAGAGTGAAATATCAAAGATATCTGTTTTCATGGAACTCACAATCTTGTTTATTTTTGTTAGAAAAGAATAAACACATCAAGGGTAAATAAGTAATTTTAGTAGAGCAACGATACAGAGACAATGACATAACTTTGTTTGCTGTGTTCTGTTTTGTTTTTTAAATAGTTTAGAAGTGCCTTAACTCAGAGAGGGTGTCTTCTTGTCCCTGAATGAAGTGAAGGAGTGAGTCATGTGAAGATTTGGAGGTGGAATGTTCCAGGCAGAGGGAACCGCAGAGGCATCAAGGTGGGAATTTGATGTATTCTATAACACCAAGTAGATCAGTGTGGTCATGCGCAGGTCACCAAGGCAGAGAGTGGAAGAAAAAGGGTTAGGAAAAGGACAGACCATGAACAACGGGGGCCCCCAACCCCCCGGTCACAGACTAGTAATCATCTGCAGCCTGTTAGGAACCAAGCTGCACAGAAGAAGGTGAGTGGCAGGAGAGTCAGCAAAGCTTCCTCTGTATTTACACCTCCTCCCCATCACTAGTTACTGCCAGAGCTCTACCTCCTGTCAGATCAGCAGTGGCATTAGATTCTTTTTTTTTTTAATTTAATTTTTTTTTTTCATTAGATTCTTATAGGAGCACAAACCCTATGGTGACCTGTGCACGCAAGGGATCTAGGTTGCATGCTCCTTATGAGAATCACACTGAAACCATCCCCTCTCCCCACCCCGGTCCATGGGAAAATTGTCTTCCATGAAACTGGTCCCTGGTGCCATAAAGCCTGGGGACCGCTGATGTAAGGGATGTGCAGGCAATGCCAAAAGATTCAGATTTCACTTCAAGAAAGGATGGCCTGGAGAATATCACGCTGTGATTTACATGCTAAAATACCATTCTGGCTGCCAAGTGAAGAACAGTTCTTTAGGGGACAGGAATGACTAGAAGGAAATGAGTTAGGAGACTGCTGGTGATATCTGGCAATAGGAGATGGTGGCCTGGACTAGGTTGATAACTATGGAGTTGGAGGGAAGTGGTTAGATTTTATGGTTGGATCTGGATATAAAGTCAGTGAAGAATTTGGAAGAAGAACTCCAAGGTGTGGGGTCTGGACAGCTGAGTGAATAGTGATGACATCTGTCAAGACAGGGAAGATTCAGAGAAAAGCAATTATATGGTTTATGGTTTGGAGTTCTGATCTCCACATCTTTATTGGCAAGTAGAGACGTCAAGTAGGCAATTAAAAATATGAGTTTGGAGCTCAGAGGAGAGATAGCGGGCTGAGATTTAAATTTGGCAATCAGTTAATTTATGGCAGTTAAAGTCATGGAGTATAAAGTCATCTAAAGAAAAAAGTAGAATGTCAAGATCATCTCCTGGTATTTACCAATATTTAGAAGTTGAACTCTCGGCCAAAGAAACTGAGGAAGTATATCCAGTAAGGCAGGGAAAAAGAATAGGGCATCCTGTTATGGAAACCCAGTGACAAAACTGTTTCAGGTAGGAGGAAGGATGGACTAAGGAAATGAACCTCATTTAAGCCCCCTGATCAAGCAGATATGAATTGGACCGTTACTCACTTTCATTTTTTCAAACAGATGAGGAAATTGAAGTTAAGAGAGGTCATTTATCTTTACGAATACCACAGTACTTCTGAGTGTTAGGGCTTCCCTTGTGGCTCAGCTGGTGATGAATCTGTGTGCAATGCGGGAGACCTTGGTTCAATCCTTGGGTTGGGAAGATCCCTGGAGAAGGGAAAGGCTACCCACGCCAGTATTCTGGCATGGAGAATTCCATGGACTGTACAGTCCATGGGGGTCCCAAAGAGTCGGACAAAACTGAGCAACTTCAGGTCACTTATGAGTATTAGGACTCATACCAGCACTTTCTGATTTGAAAGATCGTGATTTCCAGATATCCAGAGTGTATTGATATTTAAATATAGAGATGAGAGTTATTACAGAATCATAGTGAGTGAAAATTTGGGTAAGACTAATCATACTCATCTATCAGAGAAAGAAAACCACTGACAATGAACAGACATGTTTTGTGGGGAGAAACAGACATTTACAAAGATGCTTGTCTTTACCACATTTTCCCTGTATTGTTAATTTTGCAGAACCATTTTCCAGTGTGCATTAATAACCTTGATATAAGTTTCATTTCATTCTCAGACTAAATCAATTGTTAGATTATAAAATTTATAGTTTCATATGTCTTAATAACTCAGTGACAAACCATTTGAGCATCCTGTATGCTATAAGCAAGAATCTGTGTAATTCTAGATTTGTATGCCATTACTGTAAAATGCTTCATGCCAAGTCTTATTTTATGTGAGGTAACCAAAGCTGAAGCACCTTTTGGTATGAAATCCCTTTGCTATTGCCTAACACCATAAAAATTTTGGCAGCAAAGAGCTGCCATATGGACAGAGGATGCATACTACTCTACAATGCAAGAATCATGAAATGAATCACAGTAATTCTCTGTGCATCTCAGTACATTTGTAAGTCAACCAAAGTTTAGTTTGTTGCTTAGACTAAAATAAAGTGTACTGAGGAATGGTTTATCAGTAATCTTCTCAGAATAAATTCCTTAGCTGGGGAGGATATAATATAAAATGTAACTTCATTTTCAAAGTTTCTAGTCTGTGACCTTCAGGCAAACAACAACGATGGTAATGAGAAAGCTGTGGACATTTCTAAGCTTGTATGCTTCCAATATGTCACCTACCAGTCAAATAATTTTTTTATCAAAATGTAGCCTAAGGTATGCTACATCAAATATTCATACAAATAGCAAGTCTGTGGCCAAAATTAACAGATGAAAGTAAAATCTGACAGAGGCAAACAAATACATTATACATATATATATATACACACACACATAATTATCTTGAAATGTATACACACACACATATATATATATCATCCACATGAGCCACTTAATGTACCAATTCACTATTAAGAATACATGATAGATATAAAAGTATTATCAGGATATAGACTATATAAATAAAACTGAATTTTGGAATCTTGAAATTCATCTGGACCAGGTTCAAGTTAGCACAAGCTCCCAAGCTTCTCTTTGGACTATGCCTGATAGGAAATATAAGCAGTAGCAATAGATAGTGTAATGCACTGTCTACCCAGTTGAATATTTCTAATAATTAGACAAAGAGACAAATTCACTATTTTAAAAGGCAGCACATCTCATATTGATCAAACCTACCTTCTTATAATTTGCATTCACAGGATAAACAATTTTTCTGCACCAGAGGCCTTTGGATTCTGAAGGCAGTCTGTATTTTCTCCAATTGCAGTAAGCACTATGAAATTGCCTAAAATCTCTACTTTTTTGAAAACTACTTCTCTTATACCTTCTAAGACGAGTGATAGTCATCTGTGCTAAGACAGTAAGTCTCTTCCCTAGGGTTTTTGAAGATAAAACCCAAAAAGTCCAGGGCAGATATCCCTGGTGGGTGTAACTATGAGCTGTAAAGATCAGAGGCTTCTCCTCATTGAAAGAGCAGTTGGAAGGAAGAGGAAGCAGAATGGAACTGAGTAGAAGAAAGTAGAAGCCTTAACAAATGTCAAGGTGTCTTGATGAATAGTGAATCTTCGTTACCAATAAATCTTGAGGCCCTGTGAATTCCTCCTCTAGGTTTCCAGAAGACATCCCACAGCTCTGATAATAAATTTCCCCTTTTCTATAAGTTGATTCAATCACATTTCCATTGCTTGCACCCAAGGTCCTTAGTACATTATTCTTTACTTCCAAAGCACATGAGAAATAGAGTGGCCAGGTCTAAAGTCCAGGCACTGTCATCAACAGTATGACTTTCTACAAAGCCTCAGAATTCTCTGTGCCTTTCAGAACCTTCTAGTCCCAGCATTTTACTTCTTGTATAGAAGAAACATAAGAGGGACAGAAGACAGGGAGTGGGGACATGGCTACATCCAGTCGTGAGTTATCTTTACTTTCAGACGCATTTACAGTAATTTAGAATTGAAGAGTAAGGAAGGGGGAGGGCATAAACATTGGGAATGAAGAATAAAGAGGACAGGGCAGAGGGAGGGAGTTAAAAAAGTAACAATTTTGTCATCAGTATACCTAAGGTTGGCCATGAATAGACATGTCCAAATCCAGTTAATTAGGTAACAAGCCCAGGGAACAGGTGATGAGTTCTCTGGAGTGCCCTTATAGACTTTCCCAAGCAATCATGGAACTACTCGCTGCCATCTGCGGGTCCTACCATGTGCCAGCTACTGGGCTCGGCATTTTCATACGTTATCTTGTTAATTCCTTGGCTGAGACATCTTTTGGGTACATTCAGAGGAATAAAAAGACTGCTGGCTATTCCCTGGAGCCATTCAGTGTGGGAGCATGGCTTTAGGTGGTGATTTAGAGAAATGATACGTTGCTAGCTGCCAAGCGTAAGTTCAGGAAAATAACTGCCAGCGAGAGAGTGAAGATGGCTCACCAGTGGAACCCAGGGGAGTCTGTCATTGAACTCTGCTGGGCAGAGAGGAGAAAATTAAAGCTGCACATCGAATGATGATCTGTACTTAGCACAAGACAAAAGAATATATCTAAATTTATTATCATTTACAAATATCCACAGTAAATATTAAAAGGCATTATTATCTCAGAAAATCTGACAAAACACTGCAAGAATCATGCTAAGTCTGAAAGATTTAGTCACTGAAAAAGGATTTCTGAGCCTATCCTAGAATTATTACTTATAAACAAGTCTCTCCTCTTAAATTAAGATTCTTGCTATAAAACCTTAGATACATGTTATAAATAAACTGCAGTAACACAACGTATCATACTCCAGTTCTACAAAAAGAGTTAACAAATGAGGTATAAAGATGATTTAAACATTCAAGAAAGAAATGAGCAATCATCTCCTAAAACTGTCTAGCTTATACCAACTACAAAACATTTTAAGTTAAATAAAAGAAGGAAGAATAAATAAAAATAAATTAATGAATTCAAGAGAATAAAACATCGAAAAATACTACATTGGGAACATTCTGACCATTATTTGTCATTTACCAAGACATACTAGTTAAATTGAAAAAATTTAAATTCCACCCTCCTTTTATTTTGTTTTTTTAGCAGAACCTCAATGTTTCAACTCATTTCTTTCCATACCTGTGCAGCTTTTCTTTACTTTTTAAAAAACCTCTCTCCTAGTTTATAAACTTGAAGTAGACAGAAAGGAAATAATCTTACAAAAATTTCAGAGTGCTTCCATTCCCCACTTCACCATTAATAGATAGGCTGTAGTCTCAAAACACTAAACTCATTGTTGTAAATACAAAGCTTTTGGGTGTACTTTTATCATCAAGTACAACTTTGTGTTTTAGGAACATCTGTCTTCACATTGTAGACGAAAATCAACAGGAATATAGTATCTTAAATACTTGAGCAAAACTCAGTAAAAGATACAGTAGGCAAACATTGTGGTCGGCTCAGCAGTGATTACCAACTCATGCTCCAAATTCACTATAAAATGAAAATCAATATTTCCACAAGTTCCTGCAACATAAAAGATAACCTTCATTGATTTTTCTAGACTTAGGCCTCTCTGATAAAATCTAATATAAATTTTCAACCATGAGGATTTGGATCAGAGCAGGGGTGATAAGTCCTGCACATCTCTTAAGAGGTGGAGAATTTTTTTTTTTTTAAAGTGCACGTTCATACTATTTATAATTTGCCCTGTGCAAGTGAAAGCCTTTTCCACCAGTGCTATCAGGAATCTCTTCTAATTTTTATTACTGTGAGGCTAAAGCCTGTTCCAGATAATTTGGAAATTTCAGGGGAGCTGTGATAGGGCTGATGGTGCAGCCCTGGCTGACTTGAGAAAGGAGCGAACCGGTAATAGCCTCTATGGCTGCGCTGATTAAATGTTGCCATAGATGAAAGGCCTGCCATTGCCGCAATAAATTAACCAATCACACAAATCCCAAGTCAGTGCTAATCCTTCCTTGATACTCTGATCCTCTGATCAGCTCAAGGAGGTAAAGAAACTGGCTTGTGACGCTTGGTGCTCTAACCCCTGGATTTCATGTACACAACAAGCTAATGATATCTTGCTGACCAGTTCAATGGGATGAACTTCTCTCACAACCCTTAGGGAACACTATGGCCTTCTTAGAAAAAAAAAAAGAAAGAAAAGAAAAACTAACAAGCAGGAGGTCTTGTGTTTTACTAGGAAAACGGCAGGCAAACTCTGCAGCCCTTGCTAACTAAAATAATCATGAAGCTAGAACCAAAGTTTGGTAGGTTTTATATCATTTAGGTTTGCACATATGTCACAGGAGGACAACGATCAAATAGAAGTGGGAATTCTAAAGAAAGCCCACTGGGGAGAGTGGCATTTCAACAGAGCAATGTGGCCTTTTGTATTTTTTATTTTGTCTTTGGTTCCATTTTGAAGCAGCCCTCCATGGCACGTACTGGGTATTTTTGTAGGTGCACGTTTCAGATTCCTGCAAATTCTGTTGGAAATGCAATGCTCCATAGCAGTCTGCTGGTGTGATTAGAATCTGATTTAGGAACAGACTCATTTAATCAATTAGCAGAAGGTCTGGCCACATGCAGTGTCTTCCTGTTAATTATGTGAATGCTGCCTCTGCAACAGGGTTCGTGAAATTGAGTCTGTGCCGGATGCATTAGTGGACTTCATAATTGGGGAAAGTTTTTTTGTATATAGTAATTGGTTGCTAGAAGTAAGAAGGCTCTAGGGTTTTCCTCCAGGGTTTCACACATAAAGAGTTTTTGAAAGGACTTCATTATCTTTCTTGGTCAGTCCCAAGAAATTATAACCAATTCTTTTATAAGGCAGATGTAGGAAAAAGGAGGAAGATGTAGAAAATCAGCGTCCTGGAAATAAAACTAGAGTTTATTAAATATGAGAAGCTGGAAGGTGAAGTAAGATACTTTTGTGAACATATATGGAATCATTTTATTTTTGAAAGGAAAAGAAGGGAAGAATTGATCTTTTTCCCAAAAGTTAATTTAAAAAATCTTCTACTCATTCAGTAAAATGTAATCACATTTAAGTGACTTGATGGTGCAAAGCTCAAAGACTACGATTATAACCTGGCAAGTGCGTATTCTACGTTGAAAGTTTGCTCATTGTGACAGATAAAAAGCCCTTTATAGAAATAACAGCAATCATCTCAGATCAATTCTCTCTCTTATAAAACTTTCCTGGATGTTAACTGTCTTGTCATTCACCTTCTTTTTTATTTACATGATGCTCATGTGTGTGTAGTACAGCTTTCTCAAGTGACCTTCCCAAAGGCAGTCCTTCCCACTGCTGGACTCGGAGCGAGCGAGTCTGGTTGTAAGGAGCAGATCTCCTGGGAATTAATTAGTCAGAGCACGAGAAGAACACAGCTTTACTCCCTGCAAGGCATTCTGGGCCAACACTGCAGAATAACACAGCCATTTCTGACCAAAAAGAAGGGAGGAGAAAAAAACGTTTTTTTTCTTTCCCCCAAGAACAACAGATGTTACAACAGTCCAGAGAGGTACTAAAGTAAGTTTTATGCAGCAGAACAACGGGGCTGGAAAAAACTTAAATAATGATCCTCTGTAGAATTTAATCCTTTTTGAATTCTCATCTGATGTCTCACACCTGCAATATCTATTCAAATTTAATATTTATCCTCATTAATAGCCTTATATAATGCAGTGATAGTGCACCAGTGCTAGGAGAAATTCGATTCACTACCATTCCCAAATGAAACGCACTATTCATGGGAAAAATTAAATAGGAGACCATTTAAAAAATGTTACAGTACACTGAGATTTTCTTACTAGCTTTGGATAAGGATAACTCAAATATATTATTATGCTATCCCTATATTATTAAGTTAAGATAGGTTGATACCCATCCATATCCTTATTATTAGAATATTTCTCTACATTGAATAGGATGAAAAACAACAAAAGTTGGAAATGACTTAAATGTAAGAAAAAAAAATCTTTTTCTTCTATTACAGTTATTACTTCATACATGGCTGTGCTTTTATTTAGGACTAATGAATATATACCTAGTATGTTTATGAGAAAATCACACAGGTGAGAAATTTAAGTCCATTCTCTCTCTCTCATTAACACACACACACACGATCTTCTAAATGATAAATATTTAAAACATATCATCTCCATATCCAGTTTTAAATAAGTGGAAATATTTCAGTGTCTGACACTATTTTTACCCAAATTACATGAATTTTCAATATGGTTAGAAATAAACATAGAAAAAATTAGGTTTTTAAAACTTATGTGTCAATTTCTGCCAAACCAAAGGTTTCTTCCTGATTTTCAGAGATGCTAAACAGAGCCAAGGCATAACAGGACCCTAACATTCAACTTACACCAAAAATTCAAAATCTATTAATAATGCCCCCTTTATCACAAATATCGAGACACAGCTTTCATATATACTGGATAAAGGTAATGATGCAGTTATACAAGAGTTGTCTTGGGAAATGGAAGTCCAAATATATAAGCCTTGAAAACAGAAATACTTCAGTGTATAATCTACATTCTAATTTTTAAAGAACAGTGTTATTAACTAAACTTCTGGAATAAAGAAATAAGAAGCAAGCGGTAGGGGAAGTATGTCTGTCCATTTCCTGACACCATGTACTGAAAATCACCATAGATGCTACCTTGCTTAGTTGAAGTTTTAGAGATAAAGCAACTGGGGAGAGAGGGCCAGGGACCCTGGGAATTTCATAATCACACGCACACAAAAAAAGAAGATCAAGGTCTAATACACAGAGATCTCCTCTGTCCTGAGTTACTTTATATGATGATTAAAGAGCAAACTCTTACAGGAAAGAAATGATTTAACTACCATGAGCGCTTTTCTCACCCCTGCTATACAAGAGAAGCTTTGGATGCAAAATCAACTAAGAAACTTCTAGAAGTTTTAGGATTGCTACTAAACTTGAAAAGGCTTTACAGGAAAAGTAGAATACCATTTTCTCAATAGGCTTATCAGCATGGTTAGGGAGCATGTAAATCTCTCTGCATTGGGGATAATGCTAATAAGGCAAATGTAACCTTCGTCATTGGCGTCCCAGGTGGCGCTAGTGGGAAGAGCCTGTCTACCAATGCAGGAGACATAAGAGACTCGGGTTCCATCCCTGGGTCAGGAAGATTCTCTGCAGGAGGGCATCTCAACCCACTGAAGTATTCTTGCCTAGAGAACCCCTTGGACAGGGGAATCTGGAGGGCTACAGTCTATAGGGTGGCAAAGAGTCGGACACGACTAAAAGGACTTGGCACAGCACAGCACAACCTTTAATATAAATGGGCTTTTCTTTTTCTCCTTTTCTCTTTCCCTTTATTTTAGAAAAGTGCAGAGACTGAAGAAAAGGGGAATGAAAGAAAACACCTTTGCTCTCTGATTTTTTAACATATTTCATTTTCTCTCTTAATGATTTCTCTTCATTCATTTTTATTCCTTTTAACTTAACTAGACTAAGCATGTAACCAACAGGGATCCAAACATGTTGTCACTCATACAATTTACTTTCACTCATACAATTTACAACTTATGCTCCTGTTCTGATATGGATACCACTATCTGCCATAAGTGTTTAAAAAATACACAGAACTGGTGTCTACTAAATACTAAAAATGCCTCATACATTTTGGTCAATTTTATTACACAACTTTTCTTTATTTTTGCGTTTTTCTTTCAGACAAAAGTAAGATATCAGTTAATTTTGCTTTCCTTGCTTCCCTCTCAGTTCAGATTCTTTAAAAATACATACATATTCTGGATAACTTTGGAAACCAGTTATAGGATATTAGTGAATGCTATACAATTCTCCTTTGGGATTTAATCATGAGTAACACATAGATTAAAAAGACATAAGGAAAAGTTGGGGGCTTCCTGGTGGCTCAGTAATAAAGAAGCTGCCTGTGATGCAGAAGACACAGGAGACCCGGGTTCAATCCCTGGATTTGAAAATCCCCTGGAGGAGGGCATGGCAACCAATCCAGTATTCTTGTCTGGAGAATCCCATGGACAGAGGAGCCTGGTGGGCTACAGTCCATAGGGTCACAAAGAGTCAGACACGAATGAAGTGACTGAGCATGCATGCAAGAAAAAGTCATGTGCCCACTCAATGGTTGAAGCCAATAAGAGAGATGCTCTTAGCCATGAGGTTGATTTTTAAAATGTTGGCAAAAATTGTTCACCATATTTAATATTCTCTAGCCCATCACCACTGAATAGAAAATAGCATCCAGTTTTGGGGGCTGGCATGAGAAGTTTCCCATTACCTTGATCCCAATCTTTCTTTTTACCCTCGTTATCAGCCTTACTTCATCCCAATTGCTTACATTTCACTGCAAACACTTGCTTGCCTTTATGCCTTTATATATGCTTTTGCTTCTCCCTGGAATTTACATTCCAAATTTATTTGCTGAGTAAATTCATCCTTTAAAACTTTTCTGAAAATAGCCTTTGAGAAGCTTTCCTTGGGCACTTGAGACAGTTAAATGTTTCATCCCCAGACTTACCCTTGGGGGATAATTTCTGTTTTATGGCTGGCCAGCATCTGGCCCAGCTCCTTTGATAAAAGCTTCCTATGTGTTTCTGGGTGATTCCTCTGTTGGATACACACACTGGAGTATTCATCTAGCGGCCCTTCCTTCCCTAGCCAAGTGGCAGCGATGTGACCCAATCTAGGCTGATAGAGCACTCCCTTCCTGAACCTAAATCCCGAACAAAGAAAGACAAAGGCCAAAATTTGCTGGAGCTCATTCTTGCCTATGGAAGTGCCTTGATAAGACTGCACAATAGTTCCCACTATGGGACACCTCCCAGCCTTAAGTAACCTTGATTCTTGTCCTTTTCTAAACCTATTTCTTTGACCTCATTCCTTTTCTGTGAACCACCCCCATATCTTCTCTATAAATGTTGTTTATGCCCCAGTTAGCCAGAGGCAGTTTCTATGGCTTATTGCTCCGTTTTTGTTTTTTTTAAAGAAATAATTTCTTGTCTGTGCTTTCACTGGCAATCAGCTCATACTACAGTTACATGTTTACATATCTGTTGCTCTCATTAGACTGAACTTCTTGAGGGGAGAGAGTAAACCTAACTCATTTGTCTCTTCTTAGTCCCTTGTACAGTGTCTAACTCACGATAGGGATTCAAAAAATGTTTGCTGAATCAAAGAAAGACTTCATGAGTGAATCATGATTAATGCAAATGCTGAGGAGGGCCATTATTAGAATGAGACTATACATATGCATTACAATAATTTAATTGGTTAAGAACTTTTAAGCAGATCTGAGTTCAAACCATGGTTTGCATGGATACAACGGAGTGCTTTTATTTATTTATTTATTTTTTTAATGGAGTGCTTTTAAAGGAGGAACTGAATGAAGCGGGACATAGATTCTTTATTTGTAAAGTGGAAGGACTAGATCAGCATCACAGAGTTAAGAACATCCAAAACAACAAAATGCCAATCTCAGCCCTTGACATGAAAAATACTAACTAGTAATATTTAGATTGTGAATAAAATGACTATAGGTTAGAACTGCGAGCCTTTGAAATTTAGAACCGAGTGATCTAAAATAATAAATCTTCCATACAGCCTTAAAATTTTTTTAAGTCATTAAAAATGTTACAATATTAAAGAAAACTTTGTTCTTTGTTTAAAAAAGTAAGATCAAGTTAAAATGTATTGCCAAACACTTCTTGAGTGAAGAATCTTCTAGAAATTAATTGTTTGAGCTACTGGCACCATTTCCTTCCTAAACACCAGAGACATAAACTGAACGAAGGGTTACTGTCCTGAAATTAGGCAAGATAAGTGGAAGTCAAAGAGCCCCATAATAGAAGAGATGGGCTGATTTAAAAGGAATAACTCAGGCATTTTGGTTTAAAGATGTCTTTAAAGATCTTACTGCATTCTTTGTCAACGAACGAGATAATCAAAATTTAAAGTTTTTACTACAATAACCCTGGGTTCCCCTGGAGAATACTCTGTGAAATATGAGAGCGTTTTTAATACCTAGAAGCCCAGCTGCATAACAGCGAGGTCAGCTGAGGAGCAACGCTGAGACTCGAGGCCACAATGACTCCATACGGAGCCGGAAAGCAGGGAAGGTAATAAACTTTCCCACAATGATTTCTTTGCTCCTTGCAGTGCTAATGTAGACTGACAGTCGCACATCTTTCTTTCAAGGGGATTTTTTACTTGAGGAACCACGATTTTTTGCCAACAATGATTACGATCTACAAATACAAGGAAAGCACTGGCCCAGCCTAACAAAGTCACCTGCAAATGTGTGCGCATGTGTGTGTGAACCTGTTTAATCTTTTAATGTAACTGATACAAAGTCTGCACCCCCTGACTTGTGCAAATGATATTTCCCCCTCCTTTTTTTTTTTTTTTTCTTGGAATGAATACTCACTGAAGAGAAGCTGGCATTAGCTTCACGGTAATAAGATGACTCTAAATGAGGTATCTGAGGACAGCAACATTAGAAATTGGGGACGGCTGCGGACAGCAGATTTGGGATACTGGTATCATGTATGTAACAAATCTTTATTAATAAGTACATTAAATCCCATATTTTTCATTTATAACTGCTGCATAATTTCCTGTTAACACTCCATGTAAATTCCAGATAAGGTAATAATTTTTTTTTTCAGAATTCTATTTCTGTTTCATTATATGTTCTATACTCTGCCCCACAGGTCAGTCGCATGATTGAAGTATTATGCCTCATTAAAATTCCACTAGTTAAAACATGGAGACAGAATTTTGGTAATTCTTTTCTCCATTATTAGAATTAACCATTCCAATACATTCCCAGGCTCCCTGAACCTCATAATTTATGTATACATATACTCTCACATCGACACTATTAGCAAGTTCTTAAATGTACACACATAGAAGAAGCCCATGTAGCACAGATATATGCTGGTCAAGGGGTCTCAATGTCCTAAACAGAAAGCTCTTATCTTTCTTCAGCTCCAGTGGCTGAAAATCCTTGCCCCACCACCTCCCAGTTCAGTATTTCTAGCTAGCAGCTGCTATCAGAAACCTAAATAACAAAAATATGCAAACTTGCACACTAATTCCCTTTGGAGATAGATCTTGGCTGCAGCCCTGTCATAAATCAGAGAATTTCGATATGAAATGAGGCAAGCAGCTCTAATCATTTCTGCATTTCAAATTGGATCACTGGCTCAATCACTGGGCTTTTTTAAACTGCTTGCCTAAGAGCAAATGTGAGGCGGGAGATAATTCTGAAGACATCTCTTCTTTTGTGGCCGTAGAACTCTTTTAACTGTTTCAAGACTGAAGGCCACATTTCAGTGATAATAGCACAAATCTGCTGGGAGAGATATGGATCCTTCAAGACATCTTCCTCCTCTTTCAACTCACAGAATTCCATCAATATCTGCATATATTATATATATTAATATATGTGTGTGCATATGGGTTTTGTGTGTCTAAAAAAGGAAGTGAAGGGGGAAAAAAGAAGAGAAACATCTGACATATATCCACAGTCTATTTCTCCTCAGAATTTCCTGTTTTTGACACAAGGCAAGTTTCAATTGCACTATGAGATAGTTAACATTTTTAAACTGGGAAAATGTATTTCAAATCAAATGAAATTGTACCCAAATGTGAAAGACTTTGGGGTTTCAAGGATGGTCTGCTGATCTGGCCACTCTTCAACAGCCAAATGAGAAATAGGAGAGTCTTTTCACCTTCCCAGATGATTTCTGAATTCTTATTATGATTGCATTTTTATATTTTCACATCTCAGACAACCCTTTAAAAACAATGTATCAAGAGGAAAAAAGGAAAAGAAAAAAAGCCTCGGAGGCAATTACTGAGAGTAAAGAATCCTCTTGACCTTTTGATATTTTTGCTTTGAGTCTCCCTTATTTCTTATCCAAATGATACTAGAGGCTTGTTGCAGGTTTCCTGTGCTCATGACAGCGCTTTGAAATGGAATTTAACTCTGTTTTTCAGAGAGTTTTTGTAATGCCTTGTAAGCCTAATAGTGATCTGATGAAATTTTAAAGCTAAGCTGCTTGTGTTTTGAGAACAGACTAAAAATGTTTATCAATTTATTCTTTTACACAGTTAAACAAAACAATGCTGCTTTATCTGGTGTTTATTTTTCTATTTTCACCTTTTACTGGCTGACATTGTATTATACTTCTGGGGACTCAGGATACAAGTTTACCATTTCCTTCCTTATTAATTTTGTTCATTGAGACAGTGTTGATGTCATGCGGATAAAGGTGTTGGAGGACTTTAAAAATATTACATTCTTACTATGGCAACCTAATAAATGATAATATTCCTCGGTATTTTTGGTATAGCTTTATACATTGCATTTCTAACTCAGCAACATGAACATGACTCATTTTCCTGCATATTTTCAGATTCATGAAGATAATCCAATTTCTGAGGTTTATCAAATACTATAAAAATATAAAATGCCTTTAAACACAATTTTTATAATGTTAAAATTTACCATTTGATTTTTCTTGCACACAAATTTAAAATTGTATTAAAGACTCAGCATTAACATTTTCATTGTGTTAATTAAAAGCTATATTTACAGAACTATCTTTTTAAGCTCTGCAGTAATAATGAAGAAGCGTCACATTTTTAAGAACTATATTAAACTCTTTGTTTAATAAACACTTTTTGTGACTTAGAAAGCTAACAGGAAAAAAATGCTTAAGAAATCTAACTTATAAAGCAAAATCTTTTATTAATATTAGGTGTCACTTGGTTTTTGTTGTCACTTTTTTCCCCCAAATAATTATTCAAGGAGAATGCCACAGGGTTCTAAGAAGTTTCAAAATTTTAATCTCATGAATACATAAAGTTTATTGTTTACAACCTAGTTTGTGGCCTCCGCAGAGAAGAAAAACATCAGAATCAGCCCACTGATTCATAACCTATATTTACTTTTTTCTTTATCTGAGAACATTCAGCTAAGGCTCCAAGCTTTAGTGGGGAGTTAAGTCTGAAAACTGAGCTATTTTAAGAGTACAGGGGTGGTTGTTACCCCACTAACTTATCTACCCACAACTGATAAATACTTATAATAACCTTGCATTATCCCTCTAATCCCTCCTATTTTTATTTTCCTGGATAGGTCCCAAGCTACTAAAACTATGACACAACTACAGTCTTTCAAGTCTGATATGCTTATTCCTAAAGTGCACCTCGTGTCTTTCGTACAGTGATTGAGTAGGTGTTGGTAAATGCTAGTTACATTTCCATTGACTCTTCCTGTGTGCACACGTGTGTGTGTATGCATATAAACATGCTTTTTTCTTATATTATTAAATGAATTTCTTCAAGGTAACGTTCCAACCTATCATAAAAGCTATCCATGTTCATTACAGAGGACTTGACGTTTTGGATACAAACATCTCTCTTCTTCAAATTAAATCTTTAACTCAAAAACACCTTTGGTATTATCTATAGTCCCCCAAACCATTTAAAGTAAACCAATATAGCATCTTAAGAGTGGAAAACACAAAATTTTTAGTATATGTGTGACTTGAAATACAGGCGTTGAAAAGTAAGTAATAAAAATATAATATAAATATACTTGTCTGCTCTATGAAACTTACACACTTTATGATTATTATCTTGCATGGACTTTCTATCTGCAAAAGAAGATGAACACTAACCTGATATACCTGGAACTCATTTGAGGGGGTTTCTTAGCCTAGACACATCCTGATATCAGTGGAAGCTGAATTCAACATAACTCATCAGAGACAAAAAATAAGCCTTCACTAACAGTGCTAGGAGAGGAGCATACAACAAAAATACATGTTGGGGCATCAGGCTAGCTCAAGGAAAACTATGGGAAAATAGTAAAAGTGGGTAGAAGAGAGCCACTTAGAAGCTAGTTAGAAAAATAAGGGAGAAGATAGGTAGCTGTGAACAAAATGAGTCAAAGCTGAGTTCTAGAAAGTGCCAAGAATGGGAAGAATATGAATGGCAGAGTGGAAAAAGTGAAAAAAAAAAAAAAAAAACAGAATAAAGTAAATAATACCACTGTGAAAGAACAATACAAAACTAAGCTAGTAGGAGAGATGACAAGGTCACATATAGGTAATTTAGACAACAAAATGTACTATGCACGTTAACCTAAATATATCACTAAATCCCCAACAATCTGCCTAAGTTCAAATTTCTATATTAAACAAATCCCTAGCTTTTTTAAACCTTAGGTTTTATGAGCTTTGTTGGCAAAGTCGATGAAACTGTTTGCAAAAGTTACCTTTTCTAATTATATATAAAATACTGCCATATGGCTGGTAGGTATTGCCAAGGTAGTCTCTTTGTTGAGGCTTAAAAAAAGTATTGCTGTATGTGTTTTTAAGTCTGGATAATATGACAAAATTCGGGACTGTCATTTTTAGTACACAGTTTCTGACAGTCAATCAAACCATAAATACTGACGGTAAATTATCAGGGATAACTGAATAAGGGGAGTGGAGATCAGGTCATGGAGTCTGAATTCTAAGACCTCGAAAGGTTGCTCTCACCACTTCACTGAGCTTTCACCTTTCAGGTGACTCTCCAGGGTAACTGCTTTGTAACACATTTTGAGCTACTAAAGGTTTTATAAAATATAATGAGATTAGGAATTCTTAAATCTCATACAACTCTGTGCACTAAGGACCAGGCATTTCTCCTGACTTGAGACCCTGCTCTCAACAGGTCAATGAGGAGAGAGCCCCCAAGCCCACCCATCATTAGCTGTCACCTAAACTTGCCCCCGGACTGGCCTGACATACATCCTTACTGTAAGAATTTAGTAAAGAACTATCTTAAATGGCATCCTGCCTGTGTGGAGGCAGTGTGGTTAATCTTTGACAAAAGAGCATTCACATGTCAACAAAACAAATGCCTAATGGAGGGCCCTACTGCAAAAGAATAAAGTAGGCCATTCAAGTTGCCAATAAAAAAGAAATTTAGAAAAGATTGAAAGTTTGATTCCAGCATCATCACTTGCACGGAGATTGAAGTCAGACCCAACATCCAGAGCTTCTCCAGGAGCCCTAAACTGAAGTTACAGCAGGCTTCAAAGGGGCAACCTGAGCAGCCCTGTGGAATGACTCCCTTTCTGTCTGGGAGAAGGAAGAAAGGAAATCAAAGCACTTTTTTATTTCAACGTGAATTTTTCCTATAAAATGTGCTTTCAAAATTACTGTGGAAAAGATTACTGATTAAAGAAAAATGCTTCATATCTTCCACTTGCTCTATCCCTGTACATTTACCATAGGAATCCTTTCCTTTCCACATAAAGAGTAATCTTGGGTAATCACAGATTTTGCCACACCAAAATCTGAGTTAGATATCTTAAGAGAATTCGTGTCTCTGTCCGATGCATGTAAGAAAATTAATCCTTAGCTCAAATATTACCTAGTGCATTTTAATGCAATTCTTCTCTTGCTTATACAGGTAAGAAAGTAAGTGTATTTTTCAAATTCAACTGGTATTTCAGTTTCCTGCGAATGCATACATTATCACCAGATATAAGAGTCTAGTAGTCAGTAAAACAAACAAGTAAAAAAGGTCAACAGTAAGAGGTAAAAAAAAAAAAAATGTATAAATTTTCCTTAGTGTTTTCATACACCACACTAGTAACTTTTTAAAATATTAATTCCACTGGTTCTCAACTGGGGGCAATCTTGCTCCCACCTTCTCCTCCCCTGCCCAGAGGACATTTGGCAATGTCTAGAGACATTTCTGATTATCACAATTGGGGTCATGCTACTGGTATCTAGTAGATAGAGGCCAGGGTGCTGCTCAACATCTTACAATGCACAAGACAGCCCCCACTCCAAGGACCATCTGGCCCAAGAGGCCAGTGATGCCAAGGTTGGAAAACTCAGTTTCTGGTTGTGGCAAAATTCATGATTATCCAAGAATGCTCCCTTTGTATGGAAAGGAAAGGATTCTTTTTAAAATCCATATTACTAATCTATAATTTCTGGCTTATAATTTTAACACCATGGAAGAGTTGCACTGTTATTTCTGCTATATAGAAATGTTCCATATGGAAACCTAAAAACAGACTCGTCAGTAATTTCTTTTTGGATAATGTTGTACCTGGAGTACTTTTACAAGGAAAGGTGGAATCAGCACAGTCACTGTATGTCATTTTCCCCTTAGTTTTATCATAGAAAAAAAGTCTTGGGCATGCATTCTCAAGTAAAAGGCATTGTGACTATTCTTATGTCAAATTTAACACAGTTAAAGGGCCATAGTTCTAAGTTTAAAGGGTAGCTATTTGAGTGCTGTGTGGTGTCATCTTCACTTTTGTCCCATATATGTGCCATTCATCTCTAGGGCTGTTAAATTTTCACCTCTGTACACAATCCTCAAAATAATTTTATCTGTTCTAGTTAAGCCATTAATTAGACTGTAAACTCCCTGAGGGCAGGGCTATTTTGCTTACTTCCTAAGTCTGCTCAAAAGGAAAATAAAAAAAAAATATTTGTGTCCTGAAAGCCAAAGGCTTTATTTATTAAAGTCAGAAAATTTCAAATATGCTTTGATATTGGATCAGTCACAATATGGATATCCAGCAACTTTCAGAGAGGCCTCTAATAATTTTACACAACAACTCGTTGCATAAATTTCTCTAAAAAATGGGGAATGACAGAAGATAGAAGGTGGGGGAGAATTATTTCAGTTCTAATCTCTTTTGACAACATTTAGAAGTACCATAGGTTAATCAAAACAAAATTTAACATTGCATGGAAATAATCTACAGTACACTTTGAAGTGAACTGGGCTGATGATTTAGTAGCTCACTGAAATATTTTTAAACTGACTTAAAAATCATTTAATCCTAGCAGACAACCCAACAGTTTTTGAGGTTTACTATGTTCTCTTTGTGCCCCAAGGCATTTCCACATTAATTAATGCTCTAAATCTTCTGTCACCTCCAACACACACACACACACATACATACAAACATACCAGAAACTCTCCCAACTCACAAATACTCAATCTAATTTGTTCTTATTCATTCTACAGGCCTACCTCCCTAAGATATAATTTCTATTTTCATCCCCAAATATATGTTAGGTATTCTTCTAGCATACTATATTTCCTCCTTTAGCACTCATAATATTATTGCTAATTAACTATTACACAGCAGTTCTCCATTTATTTGTAATTCCCACTAAAATGTAATCTCTGGGATAACAAGATCGATGTTTATTTCCAACACACCGAAATACATTCAGTGTCTACAACCACAGCTGGCATCTCTTCAATAATAAATGCTTGTTAAATTAATGAATAGATGAATGAAATAAAATATAGAAACAGTTACTTCGTACGCAACAACTCCTACTCAGAACACATATATGATTTAACTCAGACCAGACAGTTATGCTTAGTGGTAAAGCACCCACCTGCCAATGCAGGAGACTTAAGAGATGAGGGTTTGATCCCCAGGTCGAGAAGATCCCCTGGAGGAGGGCATGGCAACCCACTCCAGTATTCTTGCCTGGGAAATCCCATGGACAGAGGATGCTGGTGGGCTACCATCCACAGGGTTGCAGAGAGCCAGACATGACTAAAGCGACTTAGCACACAGTCATGCAGGCAGTTATGTACTTAAAACAAACAATACTTCAAGGTTAACGGGATTTGGGGATCTAGATCCTTAGAGAGGAAACTGGAGATCACTGGGCGCTGATATCAGTGGAAATGAAAAAAACAAACAAACAAAAAAAAAACAGGTAAAAACAGAAACTGTAAAGGTTTTATACTGTTTTTCATATAGCTGTCTGGTGCTTCCTTCTTTAAGAAACACCCTATTTTCACCACATGTCTAGCATGGAAATCCCCCAGCTCCCAAAAAAGGTACATTAAGGTATTTAATTATTTTTTTTCTGTGTAGGTGAGATAACATGGTAAGGACTATTAAATACCTGATAATGTGTAAGGATTATGGTGTGAAACACTGTCTTGCCTAGATTAGTTCCCAATGCTTCCCTGACCCAGTTACGAGTGGTATTATTTATTCCATCATACTTCCCCTTCCTCAAGAGGGTCATTTGCTTTAAGCACAGCCCCAGCACCCCAGTGTGTATAGCCATATGCTTGCCTCTTAGAATCAATGTTCCACCTTTAAAGACAGGAACATAGAGTTTCAAATAACAGTTCTGATATCCAGTGTGGTGTTTGCATTTAACCGATCATCCCAACTCTAGCTGTGAGATACAGGCCACTGTCAGATACCTAGTACTTTTCAGGACATTGTCCAGACTAGTCTCCCTGGGCTTTATCGGAGGGTTTTATCAGGCCTCCGCATGATAAGAGTTGCTACTATTTGCCAAGTTGGAATTTTTGTAAAATTCCTTAATTTTCTGTTGTTAATCCATCAAATACAAACACATGAAAACTTATCTTACTCTACAAGAAGAAATGATTGTTGGACTGAAAAGTACTAGGAGATAGAGGCCTGGGGGTAGTGGGGCTGTCTTTAGTTTATTTAACTCTATCAAAACCAGGCTACTTGGTGCTTTTAACACCCGAGGAAAAAGGAATCTATGCACAGCACTAGACTCCCTGATGGCTGTTTCCTTGGTGTATTGAGAGCCAGAATTTAGACAGAAGTAACTTACTCTCCCTAAAATATTTTGCTGCTGTTGTTAGAATATATATGATAAAATATATTCTGTTGAGGATGTACAGGCATAATTTTTAGAAATTTGAGAAAAAATAAAGTGAAAACATTTTAAAGAGAAATAATAACTCTGTAGTTCCAAAATTAACCTTTAAAACATTTCGAGTAATCTCTAGAATTAGTTCAGAGTACCGTCCTACTAAACAGTATTATAATTTAGAACTTCTCAATATTTAAAAACATTGATTTTTCATCAGCAAAGTCATTTTTTAAGTTGCTGAAAAGGCTAAAGTATAATTTAGGCCTTAAAAAAAAAACTGTAACACTAAACTGCAACAACAAAAAGGGAGGTATGATAAAAATGCTTTACTTTATGAGGAATTTTATAAATAAAACAGAAAATTGTTTAGCCAGTCAACTTCATATAAACATTTTAGGTATTGCAAATGATCTTTTCTTATAAGGTTTTATGACCATAGTAGTTGGCAAGAGGGCTATTCCATGATGCTCTGTTAAAATAGATGGAGAATGAGAAATGAGTTGCACAGGCTGTGCAGGTTCAGAGTTCTGAGCCCTGAACTCGACATCAGTGGAAAACTCCTCTCATTTACTTCAGCGCCTTTTCTCCAAACCAGCACTTCCGCCCATGTGTTTATTCTCCAGCCCTCTGGGAAGTCACCTTTCATCAAAAGAAGTGCGCTAATCTTCCGCAGTTTCACTGCCATTGGCACCTCTAGCCCCCTCTCTGCTGCTTCCATCTGAGTATACATGAAAAAAAGCTTTCAGGATTCTCAACAATACAAAAAAGAAAAAAAAAAAATCTCTTTACTGTCCTGGCAGATGAAAGACCTTAGTCTCAAAACTCAGTTGATCATAATCAGTAATCATAAAATGCATGAATCCAAGAAAGCTATCCTCTAATTTTTATTTTTTCAGAAAGATACTGTAAATCTGTTGCCTACTTTTTTTCTGTAAGCATTCAAAGGCGAAAATATTCTTTTATAACAACTTTATTGTCAAAATTTTACAACATCTATTGTGCAAAACCATCCCAAATACTATGAAAAATGTAATACTCAGTGTTGTTCTTCATACATGAGTGTGTAACCAAATAATACATATAAGAAAATATATAACCAAGTAATAAGAAAATTTTATGAAGTTGGAAGAGTTTAGGGAAGTGATAAATATGAATGATGTCCCACTCCACATTCTATTAATTTTAAAAAATATGAGTAAGTTCCAAATATAAATGCAGTCCAATAAAGGATTCAAGAGCTTGGCTTTATTAAGGCTAAAGATGTTATATGACTGATTTCTCATTTTACCTTTTCTACCTGAAGTTCCATTCAGCACAAATTTGAAGGAAACTACCTGTATTTCTGGATATTTATCCCTAAAAGAATTCCTTGATTACAAATCTACCAGATGTTGCCAGGGAATTCCCTGGTGGTCCAGTGGTTAGAACTCTATGCTTCCACTGGCTGAGGATGCAGATTCAAGTCCTGGTCAGGGAAACTAAGATCCTGCAGGCTGTGTGATGTGGCCAAACAAATAAAAAGAGCCCCCTAAATCTATCAGATGTCACTAACCAGAGAAAGGAAGAACATGGGCAGCTGCAGCACTTGTTCCTCTCAGGGAGATAAATAACCACACTAAAAACTGAAATCCATTCCTGCCAGACATTTCTGTTTGGAATATTCATGGTATGGACCTCACATCAGGGTTTCTCAGCCTTACACTGTCAGACTCTGGGCCAGCTCCTTCTTCACTGTGGGAGCTAGTATAACTCCAGCCTCCCACACACTAGAGGGCAGTAGCATTGCTTTTCTTTTCCTCCACACCCCTCTTTCCTGCTTCCTTGGCCTCCAAGTTTCCACAACCAAACTTGTCTCCAGGCCTTGTCAAATGTTCCTTAGGGGCAGAACAGTCCTTGGGCAAGAACCAGTGAATTATTTGGGTTTCATTAATGAAGAGTTATGAACACAGTCTTTCATTCTTTCCAATTCACTTTTCTGACCTATATCAGTATAAAAATATCATGTATTCTTATCAGAATAGGATATCCAGGTAGGTTGGTCCATAAAATTACAGTTTCCCCAAGACCTCAATCTGTACTTTGGAGCACAAAATCCTTGAAAGAAACCTTGACAAGATGAAGTTGTACAATTTCATCCAACAAATGATCTCACCTCAACACTCACACTAACTTTACTATTAAGCAAAAACAGGCACATTTTCAAATATTGATTCCAACTAATGTCTGATCCTAACAGGCATGATCTTATCAAGGCGCCACTATAATAGAAGGAGTGTCACAGTTAAACAGAATAGGCTGGGATAAGATCACAATCTTCTTCACAATGATGTGATGGTATCACAGAATGGGGATAGTATTCTAAGTAATTATCATTAATAGATCCTGGCAAAGGAAAGAGCAGCCCTTACTGGGGTCTAAACAAATTTGGGTGAGATAAACCAAGGTTGTTGAGAATTTAAGGCACCAGGTGCTCTTGAAGTCATTTTTCAAAGTTTAAAATAACTAGATTTTAAGTGAACAGGGAAGTGTAGAATGATTTTAGTAAAATGAACATGCAAGGGGAAAAATGGCCCTTTATTATTGATACAGGTGCATTCATTTGTCTTTCTGCCCATTATATCCATTTTGGTTATTTCTATGCTTTGATCTAATTAGGGTATTTATAAACAGGTTAGTTCTAGCTACTGAATGAGGTTAAATGCATTAGCTATTTGCAGTCTACCAGACATCAATCTGATAAATTAATCTCCATCACAAGAAACTGAAAAGGTTTGTTTATATTCCTTAAGTCTTTGGTACAGCTGTAGTATATTCACGTGATACTAGGTAAGGCACCTTAATACAGAAATAGCTCAAAAGAGCTTTTTCAACCTTTAAATTTAAGATTCTTGTACTACATTGATTCATTCATCCATTGGCCCCTATGCCTTAGTACACAAAAGCTCACAATTATCACTTCAATATTTAACTTTTCATTGAAGCAGGGAAGTTCATGCAATCTACAAAAAGAGTCAGGATGACTTTTTAACTACTCATTAATGACAGTTTAATAGACACAATGGGAGATTTTATCTTAGGTCTATTATATAAATCCATTGCTGCTTCCTGAAACTGTTATGTTTCTTACATTGAGCTAAATAAATATTTGCATGGAAAAAAGAGATTAGTGATCATTAGTCTAAACAATTAATAAAACACAAACAGTTTTGCTAGAAACCTACTATTGAATGGGCTTCCCTAGTGGCTCAGACAGTAAAGAATCTGCCTGAAATGCAGGAGACCCAGGTTCAATCCCTGGGTTGGGAAGATGCCCTGGAAAAGGGAATGGTTCCTCAGTCCAGTATTCTTGTCTGGAGAATTCCACAGAAAGAGGAGTCTGGTGGGCTTCAGTCCCTGGGGTCACAAAGAGTTGGACATGACTAAGTGACTAACACTTATTTACTACTGAATAGATCATTACTCCCTCTTCTTTTATAAAAGGGAGATAAAGTCCTTTTCTAATCACTGTGATGCAACATAAAGTTAAACAAATGATATAAGGGGATTAAATTAATAAATGTGACCAAAAGGATTTTTCTCAGTTACTTTTTCATATATCTTGAGAGCATGATTATGATTATTACAAAAGCGATGTTATTATTCTTATTCACACTCTGTCTAAATTTCTCTGGGGAGGGGGAAGGGAAAGTCAAACTATATCTTAGTTTGTGTTTCTCTTTTCAAATGGGTGATTAATTACAGGTGCTGAAATCTTTTGGATAATCACTGAGGATGAATGCATCGCTGAAATCAGCAGTACATAGAGAACTCTAAAAGCTACTAGTTGTTAACATGGTAAAACAAAACAGAACATTCTACACTTGGTATCTTGTCTAAAAATAATGCAGTCATTGACCTTAACCTTATCAAACTAGTCCCATCATCAAGGTCAAATACAAGAGTAAATAACTTCAGTAGGGCATGAACATACCATAAGTATTTATGAAACAACTATATCTGTACCTTGCATCTTTCTATAAAAAGTACTCACAAATAAAAATATTTTTTCAGTAAATGATTTTAATTTTGAAATAGAACTGTGAGATTTGTCAAAGATTTAAGATTAAAAAGTTTATCCACTGTTTAATCTTTTCAGAACCTCCATTTCTATCTCAATACCATAATAGAAAATACACATGGGCAAATCTCAAATATGTATCAAAAGAGACCAAAAGCTGCAATTGTTATCAGTATATAACCTTATATGTTAGGAGATATTCTTTTACTTTGACCAAAGGGAAAAGAACAAATGAGAAGTTATTCAGTCAATCTCTGGGCTCTCGTTTGTGGGGAGAGCCATCACTGATTAATGGATGGATTCTGAAGCATTCACTGGGCTTCCCTGGTGAGTCGGTGGTAAAGAATCTGCAGGAGACATGGGGTTCAGTCCCTGGGCCGGGAAGATCCCCTGGAGAAGGAAATGGCAACCTATTCCAATATTCTTACCTGGAAAATCCCATGGACAGAGGAACCTGGCAGGATGCAAGCTGCAGTCCATGGGGTCTCAAAAGAGTTGGACATGACTCTTGTTTGGCGACTAAACAAAAACAAAAAGCAACTGATGCATTTTGGGCCTAGAGGACTATTTTATGTCTATGTAGCAGATAAAGGGACAGAAACAGCACAGGTATGGTGCTAGTTTTCCAGACTCGCAACACTTCACAAGAGTTAGTCATTGGCTTGGTTCACAGAACGGCAGGAATGGCAGGCAGCTAGCTATATTTGAGTTTCTCTTAGAAACCACCACGATGCACCCTGCTAATTCTATTTCCAGTTTCCATTCTGCAACAACGAATCAAACAAAGAAAGGAAACTATCTGAAAAAAAATCATTAGTTTGTGGAAAGATATATGGAAATACTGAATTTTGTTCCTTCACACACTACGGGGATTTATGCAAAGAGAAAGCAAATATCACATAGTGAAACTAGGAGCTGACTCTGTTGCCAACAGGCTCATCACTATTTTTCATCTTTGTAACACACACACCCACGATATGCTCTTTTTCTTCAGCCTGCTAATCAGGGCAGTGGTACCTGATAGTGGATGATTGACTAAAGAAATCAAGATTGAACTTATTCCCTGAGGCACCCTGTACCTCAGATCAAAGAGTGCACGTGTGGCATCCTGAAAATGCAATCCAACTGCTCTCACCTCTTAACTCCCTGACACAGGAACCAAAGACAATAATCCTTACAAATCAGAGCTACTGTCTGTAAAGAGGGAGCATAGAATTAGAGGGAGAAATTCGAAGATCTGGACTGACTCAGTTAAATAACTTCTTTTTGGACTGACTCAATTAAATAAATTCTTTTTTAAAAGCTTACAGCTAGTTCTTACTTTCTAACCCAAATATCCATTCTAATCTCAATGACAAATTAAGAACAGCCATATTGGCTGCTAAGTGCTTAAAACCAAGATGATCTTTTTGCAAAAGAATGGATAGAAGCTGATCCAGAAATTTTGCTGTATCACAAATGCAATGAGGTTTATTCCAAGAACTGGACAGAAATACAGGTGCTAAAACATCTTTTAAAAAGTCTGTAGCACCTTTAATTACACTGTCATTAAAAAAATACTTCTTTAGCTATTTCAGAAATCATATCTCATTAAATGATGGTTAACAGAAATATTATAAAGACTTACCTACTATCTCATAAATAAGAGTACATAGAATAATAATAAAGTTCATCCTGATATAGGATCAGATTTTTAATGGCATAAAGAGCATTATAAATATCAACGGAAACTATATAAATGTAATTAATGCCTGTGGAGTTATGAAGTTACCTCTTTTTTAAATAAGTTTTCTAGCATATTCAGTTACAGTCAATAGATAGCATTCTTCTTAAAGTATAATAAAGAGAAGTGCTAACTTGAACCACTCTAGTGAACATTCAGTCACTTCACTGGGAAATCTGCTGTACTCCTACATACCTCAATGATGAAAGCACTTCCATGTTATCAATAGAGCATTAAAATTAATATCCAGGTGTAATGCTGATGGAATCCAAGACTTTTACCATTTTAGGTTAAGTTTTTTTTTTTATTTTAATTCTGTTATTTCACAATTAGTCAATATAGATTAGATAGATTTGAGATGAGTCACATCTGCAAAACAGAAGCAAATTACTGAGAAATTAAGTTCTATAAACATTATGAATACTTTGTATTATTTGACATTAGAAAATATTCAACTCGCCCTACAGTGCCTTTCAGGAGAAACTAAGGGAAAACAATACAGCAGAATAAGATAAGTGAAAGCTTGATTGCTATAACTGACCACCTAAAATGGACTGCACTTCTTATTCCTACTGATTTCCCTTTTTTTCAACTTTAAGATAACTAACTACATATGAACTAAGGAAAGACAGTTGGAGAACCATTGAGAAGATGCTACTCAAATAGCAGGCCGTGCATTCCTTTGAATGCTGTCAAACAAGCTAAAAGGAGATGACTTGCTTCTCTTTTCAAAATCTCAGTGGCTACAGCAGTATAAAAACAACAGAAGATTGAGTACCCTTTTCTTTCTACAATGTGAGTGGTATATAAAATTTGCAATATTAGCAATACTTCATAACAATAATGCCACTAAACCACTCATTTCTTAAGTTTAAAGATAAATACTGAAAACTGAACATTATATTCAGTATCCATAAATCAATAAAAATGTTTGAATCATGAATAATCATAAAATATTTATTATATCATCTTAATGAAGGTTATGGACAGTTCTCAATAATTCAAATGCATAGAGAATAGAGAGTAAGGGGAAATGAAAACTCACAGAAAATCAAATAATATAAAAGGGCACTTTGCATTTTATGTTTGTATATTTTTTCATTTCTCACATTTTCTTTTTCTTTTCTTACTATATTTGCCACTAACAAACATTAACATTTCTATAAGGCTCTAGGTAATCAAGAATTAAAACACCTTTTCCATCATCCAAATTTATACATCAAAATGTTCTATATTTATTCTAAGTTACCTACTGAAATATTTAAAATATCACTATGATAGTTTGTCAATTACGTGCTTTGCCATAAGATATAATAACGAAATTACGAGGAAAAATGAGAAACATTATCAATATTTACAATGTTGTCCAATCTATGACAGAATAAAGCACTAAGCTTTTGTAACTTGTTCGAAAATAGAGGTGTGCTTTATTTCATGATACTATTTTATTTAGGAAATAAGCACATCACTTGAGTTAACAAAATAAAAATGAAAATACCAATCTTATTTGTTGACTTAAAAATCAACCAATTTGCCATATGTGTGTATAAACTTATGTGTGTGCATGGCTGTGTGTGAATGTTTTTTTGTGCCTTAGGTTTGCTTAAAGTAATATATAAAGGGTACATAAAGGGTATGGATAGAATTCAGTTATATTTAAATACTCATATAAGGAGTAATTATGCTTGGTGAGAATTTAGTTTTTGTACCCTCACTTTTTAGCAGAGTTCCTGACTTGCAGCACATACTTAATTGAGTCAAGTTTTCTTCAAGATGTCCTGCACAATACATCTAAAATCAGAGAAAGAGATTTTAGGCATTCAGTTGCTAGTAGGTAACAGCAAGGGAAGACTGTTAAATTAGTTATGAAATAATTAAAGTAATTATCCCACTTCCCTCTCATGTAAAAAAGATAAAATAACTGTAAAAAAGATAAAAATAACATACCACTTGGAAGACACACAATTTGGTGGGGGATTAATTAGAATGATAAGTTAAAACGGGTCTGTCTCCACTCTTGTAACCAGCCCCTTAGGTCACCAAAGCCCAAAAATTTATATTGTGCCCATTCCAGCAAGTGCACTTTATGATTAACTTCAAATACAAATAGATGGCCATATAAGAAAAATCTGAAGGCTCTTTATAAATGCAAAGTAAGATTGAGAAAAGTGAAAGTCCCTTAGTCACGCCTGACTCTGCGATCCCATGGACCATATAGCTCACGAAATTCTTCTGTCCGTGGAATTCTCCAAGCAAGAATACTGGAGCGGATTGCCATTTTCTTCTCCAGGGGATCTTCCCAACCCAAGGTTCGAACCTGTGTCTCCTGCACTGCAGGCAGCTTCTTCACCATCTGAGCCACTCCAAATATACCTATCCTTCTGGGACTTCTTTTTTCAGGAAGAAAAAGTTGTGCTTTGAAATGACATTGGTAAATATGTCACTTTCCTTCTAGTTTATCTATCCTCATACTTACATACAAACATTATTTTAAACAGAACTTAACAGTTTGAGTTAAACTCAGCAAAACAAAGAGATTAAAGTTGAATGGGAGTGTGTCTATCACCAGGGCTCAGTAGAGGGAATACACTTCACCTCTAGGCAACTGAGCCTGCCTAACAGCATACTACCATCCTTGGAATGTGAGGTCACTGCCTATCATTCATCCCTTTGACAACCACTTTGTTTTGGACTCTTTATGCCTGTATGTTTATTTATAACCTGCCAGAATAACAGTGGAATGAATGAAAGAAAATCCTAGTAGTATCTGTTAGTTTAAAGATGCTTAAAGATTACTGCTGGTTACAGGATGACGACTTTTCCGGCCCCCATTCACTAATTGCTCTCTGTTTTCATTTTATTGTGGTGTGCTATAAAATACTGCTTCTATTTTACTGGTGCTTCAGTTGTCTTTATTTTTTTTTTTTCCTTTATGAGTAAGAATGACTTTATTTTAGCTAGGAATATCAGCTCAGTTTCTAAAGCTTACTGGAATTCTCTTAGCTATATGAATTTTTAGGAAACATTTAATTTTTTTTTTTTTAATCCAGAGCAAAAGTAGCACATTTATCCTCAAAAATTCCAATAAATAACAAAGGTACATCAGGCTCCAAAACAGCTTAACTGAACCATATGTGAATCCAAAGGCCTGCCAAAAGAGAGTCAGCATTATAAAAGGTAGTTTCATATTTCATCCAGCCATAAAATAGGAACCTACAGTATATAAAATGCACTGACCACTTGCACAGAGCTCATGATGACAATAGCATGGAAACACATTGTCAGCAGATAAGTGACCTCCATACACACTCTGGGAGCTTCTTAAGTTTTTTGTGGTTTTTTTTTCTTTCTTTTTTCTGTTTTTTGTTTTTTTAACCTCTATTGGCTAATCACAGATTATGGGAACACAAAACTTAAAACAGCATCTTGAACCTCAGTCCCTCTGACAGTTTCAGAATTTCACCATTGAAATATTTCATCAGAAAATCTTCAAGAAGCAGCAGAAGGTCTGGCACGGAACCCTTAGTTCCCATTAAGGGCCTCTGCCGTCGTCCACAGCTCGTCTAGTCCAAAACGGCACTCGGTACTCTCACCAATTCTCTCCAAAGCCATCGGAATCCTCTTTTCCTTATCAGGATGATACAGACTCGCATCACCCTTGGAGCCTTCCGACAGGGGCGACAGCAGCTGGGGGCGGGGGGATGCGACAACTGTTCATGGTTTCCTTTCACAAAACACTGCCACAGGGCGCAGATTGACACCAAAAAATAGATGGCTGCAACTGAAGAGAAACAGTTTTCAGAATGCCTCCACTTAATTAATGAAGTAATGGAGCGGGCCACGGGTTGACTTTTGTCACGCACTCTTCCTTCAACCTTCTCCTTCTGGAGAATCAGCAACGATGAGAACGCTTCTGCCAACGTCCACTTACTCTTAGGAGTCATTTTCACAAAGTTGGAAGGAAGGCCGCGGTTATTAAAATTGCCATGTTCCTGGCTGGAAATATTCAGGTAAAGGATAAATTCTTTTCACCACCTCTGAACTACTTACTGCATTGAAGGCAAATGCTATCTCTCTGCCCAGCCTCCCAAATCCCCTGTCCCCAGAGTTGATACTTTATTTGACATGTACTTGGTAGCTCATTTGTAAAGAATCCACCTGCAATGCAGGAGTCCCCGGTTCGATTCCTGGGTTGGGAAGATCCACTGGAGAAGGGATACGCTACCCAGTCCAGTATTCTTGGGCTTCGCTGGTGGCTCAGACAGTAAAGAATCTGCCTGCAATGCAGAAGACCTGAGTTCAATCAAAAAGATGCCCTGAAGGGAAAGGCTACCCACTCCAGCATTCTGGCCTGGAGAATTACTTGGACTGTACAGTCCGCGGGGTCGCAGAGAGTCGCACATGGCTGAGCGACATTGACTTTCACTTTGGACCCTGATGCTCATCTCAGATGCACAGGAGGTGCACTGGGCACCTTCCACAGAATAACATTCTACACATGCCTGGGGGGCAATGACTTTAAGACCAAGGTGGTAATAATGACACACCCAAGATCAGCATCGTGCTGCCCGTCGGTGAGATAATGCTCGCGCTCACGGGGCTGTGCTGCGCTGCGCCTTGTCGCTCAGTCCTGTCCGACTCAGCGACGCCACGAGAAACAAATGGTATTTGCTTCACTTCTCAACAAAAGCTAAAACCTAAGGCCCATGAACTGCCTCTCCTCTTCCAAAGTTTGTCCCCCTTCTTTCTTATTTTATGGTGCGTCGCTGTCTGCCTAGTGACGTGCCTTATTCACTCCAAGCTCTAAACTGCCATAAGTAACGAAAGAATTGAGTTAGCATTTTAAAATACAAACCGAACTCAAAAGTGAATCAGACAGGGTAAATTACTTTTCCAATTGTCTGAAATCCCCAATCACACACCTGAGAAAAGCTTTCTGAAGAAATACTCCTTACAAAAAGAAAACACAAAGGAGCCAGGATAATTCAAAAAGCAGTTTGACCACTTAACCTTTCTTTCTCTTCCTAAAAACATGTTTTTTTCTCTTGTTTCTGGGGTGACTGTCTCCTTAGATGATAAACACTCTAAGTACATACCTTGTACTTCTCTAGGCTATGAGTTCTCAGAATACTGATGCTAGCTAATCAATAAGTACGTGTATATTTGTGTGTATATAAATACATGTGTGCACACATGTATGAAGATGTATATGTACAATGACAGCCAAGAGTGCTTTTTAAAATATGTTCAGAGAGGGGACAGACGAGAAAAGGCTGGAAGCACAGTTTGGCAAATTAAGGGAATGAGTAATCTACTTTCTATTCAAAGGCATAATAAAAAGTAATCTAGATTGTATAACAATCTGTATATTTTTCAAAGTGACTAAATGCATATAATTTTATATAATTTTACAACAACTCTAAGATGTAGGGCTGGTATTATAACCCCCATTTTATAAATGAGGAAACTGAGAGCAGGTGTGATTACCCAAGACAGCACTTTGGGTAATAACAGTTGGGACTAGTATCAGACTACTCTGATCACATCACGGGCTCTTTCCCAAGCTTTCTCCCCATTTCTGATCTTTACAACGTGTTAGTGTATGTTTCTCAAAATTACTGAAGGAGAAATACTCAGCAAACAGCCTGCCTCTGGCTCCTATTTCCCATTAGATTTTACATAACTGTTCCATATATTTTCATTCATCTTTCTATGTCCTCATATTAATAATCAATTTCTAAACAAATTAATCAAGAATGTATTCCTGAGTTTCTATATGGCGTAGCTTTTCTAATTCAAAAATGAGAATAAAATGTATCTCATTTTTATGTGTATCTTTTGCTTATGAGTTAAACTTTGATTTTTGGTTATGATGTTTTATAATATATGAGTTAGTCTTTTCTATTTAAATTAACTGGATTTTCTTTTGTGATTTCTCCCAGTGCTACTATTATTTGAAAGTCCTTCCTTATTCAGAGGTGAGGTAACTATTTATGTTCATTATCTTAGCAGTAAACAGCCTCTGAGATGGCCCCCAGCGATCACAGCCTTTGGTTTTAAGCCCATGTACAATGCCTTTCCCTTCAGAGTGGGCTAGACCTGCTGATTCAATTTTAATGAAAAGAATTCAGCAAAAGTGATGGGATGCCTACTTCCAAGACTAGTTTATGAAAAGACTATGATTTCTGTCCTGGGCTCCTTGTCTTGCCCTCTCATTTGCTTGCTCAGAGAGGAGCCAGTTGCCACGCTATGAGCTTCTCGGAGACGCCTAGGAGGTAAGGTACTGAGTCAACAGCCATGCAGTGACCTTTCAAGCAGGTCTTCCTTTGGTTGAGACTTCAGATGACACCATAGCCCTGGCTGTCACTTTTTGAATCCAGCCTTTATGAGACACCATACCAAAGACACACAGATAAGCAGCGCTCATGTTTCTGACCCTGAGAAAAGAGTATGAGAAAACCACAAGACGTAGGCACATAACCCTACACTTCATTCTGAGCTCCTGACCTTTAAAATAGAAAGAGACATAAACCATATAAAATAGCACAAATGATATACAAATTACTAGAATCAAGAAGCCATAGTTTTGTTGAACTAGGGCAAAGGATTATATTTTTAAAAGTGATGTAAAAGCAAATGAATAATACAGAATGACTTTAAATTGAATACTTAAATGTACAAGGAAAAGAGATATTCATCTCCAAAACAGAGTTTCTCAAATAAGTTTGAAAGTTTACAAAAACACCCTAGAAATATTATTTTATTTTTCCTTCATAAATATATGTAAGAATTACTGCCTCTGGACATCATACGACATCAGCACGAGCCTTGTAGGAGTCACTTGGGCAGGCTCAGACTCACAGACCTGCCTACACCAGGAAAACCTCTTGTGAGACTAAAGACTGACAATGCCAACTGAGAGCCAATGTTAAGGCGTGATATTTAATTAATGGTGTCCTGGGAATATCTACTGATACTTAGTAATAAAATACAGTCAGATATTTTATGAGTCCAATTTGTCCAGTTTAAAGGGTTATGCCTATGTAATATTGATTTGTAAGAACAAACAAAAGGAATACAAAGTAGCACTTATGTCCATTTCTTTAACAGTTATCTCCAAGTTACTGAATGTATTAATTATGCCCAGTAGACATCATTTGCTAAATTTTTGTAACACTGGAACAATATATATTATAACCATGTAAATAACAGGGAAGTGCTCATACCGAACAATTGTCTTACAAAGAGCTGTGGAATGGCAAGTCTTGAAAAAGTCAAGGAGAAAGACTTTAAAAGGCAAGCCAGATATATCAGCAAATAATCAACAAAATTTTGGGTCAACTTTGTAAACTGCTCCTCACAAGTGTGTTATCATTTTACCTTCTCCTCCAGCCAAAAACATTTTTTCCAACTTTATATTCCATTATTTGTGTAATGGAAACAGCAGAGCTATAGTTTGCAAATCATTCCCTCACCACCCAAGAATCTGATAGACTTGCCTTAAGGAACAGGGATTCTATCCCCTATGGGACGCTGAAGCTTGAGAAAAGATTTACAAACAGGAACAACTCCATAAAGAGAATCTGGATGCTTAAACCAATAGCCAAACTGCATCTTTCATACCTATGCTCGTGGAAAAGGTTGTGTTACTCATTGGTCTATTCAACTTTATATACATTGTCTTCTTAGTAGAGCAACTTTAATCATATTAAATGACATGAAGTAGTTACTCCTTCCAGACATTGATTAATTAATAGCATATCACAGAGTCATTTTAATAACTCCATGAGAAAACCATTTTCAATAAAAATTCTCCTTGGAATTCTAGAAAAAGGGAATAATAAATAATCTTAAACAAACCAAAAAAAAAAAAAAGATGCTTTCTGTTTATTCAAACTTGGCCTAAGTATAAGTAAAGCGTTTTAGCCATGTAGAATAATCCAAAGACAAAATGTGTTTAAATTTCAGGCACAGATCAGTAGGTTAGACCCATAAATAAAACTGTCTATATATGGCAAGAAATTGTGTCTTTGTGTTCCTACCTTTCAAATCCAAGTGCAAACATAAAGAACCTAGAAAGATTTCACCATCAGAAGAAAAGGCAAATTAAAGGTAGATTGAGATTAGCAGACAGACTAGCTACACATAAAAGGTGTAATTTTAGGAGGCAGATACAAATTATTAGGAAAGGCAAAATATATGTTTTCAATTTCAATATTATTTTCCCACATTACAAAAGAATTCCATCCACAGCCAATATCACTATGACTACATTATAATACAATAAATCCCTCCAGATCCATATATAATCGACCTCGCTCATTTGCTTTGACAGATTTGAATTGTTGAGTAATTCCTTGGTGTTTGGTTTCTTTCTTTCTGACTCAGATTCTACAGGATGCTTTCACTAACTTGGGACTTCATGCCAATCTCTCTTGTCCCTGAGCGCTCTCCTCTTCCACAAACAAACAGAAAACAAACAAAAAGTCCTCCTCTGATTCTAGAAACCAAACCAACACACCATTTTCCAAGGCTCTGCTGTACTGTGTCTTGCCTCATGTCTTCTTGGAGCAGCTTCTACTGTCCACTCAATTCCCATTAATTCTCCACATGGCAGATAGAGTATAAGAGAAGGCAGGATCTTGGCCTCCCTAAGGGACAAATCTACAATCTCCATCAATAATGAATTTCACCAACGTTTCCTCAGAGGAACAGGGTACAATTAAAAAGGTTATAAGTCCTTGCACTACTAGAACCTAAGGGCATCCGTGAATGAAACCAGCTTAAGCCCAATTAGAGGAATCAGTACATTTGTCTTCTCTTGGAACAACCCTGCTCTTACGGTTCCCATCAATTCAGTATAAATCTGACTGATCTTATCCAAGAAGTTAATAGAAAATTGCTCACAGTGGGCGACTGCCACCTCAGTTTCCAAGCAGAGACAGATGGAATTTCCCAGATGGTTTGTCACTGGAAAGTGCAAGGCTGGATGAGACTTCACAGAAAGCATGGTAGAGCAGAATACCTTCTTGGCCTTCACCCAGGTCATAGTGAAGGATTGAAAATGGATTCTGTTACAAACAAATCTTAATTGCCTCAATGGGTTCACCACCTTGTCCTCTTTAACTCCTTCAAAGGGGTGCTGATCTTACACTGAAATTTGTCAATATTTATCAAGAAGTCATCATAGGCATATCTTTCTGTTAGGTAAAACCTGACAAAATAGATATAGTTATCCTCCTCTACTGCATACTACATTCAAGTGAGATTAAGAAAAAATTATAAACAAATAAAACAGGCACAAGATGGCATTAACTGTGGTACTGTATTGCTAAGTTGAATAGATGAAGAGAGATCTAAGAGGAAACAGGAAAAATGGGTATAAAGACTCAAGGGGAACACAAGGATCTTGAATAAAGAAAGATGTGCATCATTTGCTGATACTGGAGAAAAGTTAAAGGAAAGGATTAATTGACTCATTTTCTAAAGGCTATTTGCTGAGCCCTTGCTATAAACCAGACATTGTTCTAGATAAGAAGGATGCAAAGATAAACGATAAATAAGTAGCACATAGTTGGTGGCGCTAGTGGCAAAGAACCTGCCTGCCAACGCAGGAGACGTGAGGTGGAGGTTCGAGCCCTGGGTCGGGAAGATCCCCTGGAGGAGGGCATGGCAATCCACTCCAGTATTCCTGCCTGGAGAAGCCCATGGACAGAGGAACCTGGCAGGCTACAGTCCATAGCGTTGCACAGTCAGATACGACTGAAGCGACTTAGCGGCGGCAGCAGTGAATGGGTGAGATAGACAAGTAAAGAGATATTTGGAATTATGCAGTAAACGTTCTCATCCTAGTAAGCCTAAAGACCATAGAAATATCTGAGGAGTTGATATCTATTCCAGACTGGAGGCTTTAGGGAAGGTCCACTTTGGGGTAACCTGGGGCTGAGTCTTGAAGTGAGAATGGGAGGTAGTGTGATAAAGAAGGGCAGGAAGGGGGAGCACAGGGCCTCGTGGATGATAAAACAGCACAGCCAAATGCACAGAGACGTGAGAAAAAGAGTATATTCACATTGCAGGTGGCTGAGGTTGACTGGAAGCTACACTGAGCGTGGAAACGGGGTAAGAGACAGAGTTTGGGTTCTCTTGTGCCCTTGAATGATTTCAGGCACACAAGTAACAAGCTTTGCTATAAGGACACAGTGTGATTTGGGTAAAGCAAAAGAAGACAGCAAGGAAGGCAGAAAGAATAGCTAGAAGGATACTGTGACAATCAGGGAAGAAATGATGGGGGTTTCACCAACAGCAGTGGCAGTAGGAACAGAAAGAAGGGAGTAAATGTGAAGAAACAGAGTTATGGTACTTGGTTCCTGGACATAAAAAGCAGTCTTGGAAGATGTTTGGCTCTGAATGGATGACAAAAACAAAGCTGTTAGTTATAGGCAATAAAGGAAAGGTGAGTGTGTGTTTGTGCCTACATGTGTGTGCACATACACATATGACTATGTATGTAAATGGACCTATGAGACGTGAGAGAGGAGAGGTATGAATGGAAGGAGCGTGACATGGAGTAACTCATAGAATGGACTGCCTGCAGAGGCAGCAAAGGAGAGGCAGAGATTTAGGTTTAAAAGTGACTAAAATTTGGAAGGCAGGGCAAAGGGCACAGAGACAGTAGGTGGAAACAATAATAAACTCTCCTTACGACTGTTGAGTTGGAGGAAGTCAGTGGGAAAGGCTTGTAAAACAGTTGAAACGTGCTATTAGAGAAAGGGTAAAAAGCCAAGGTTAGAGATTTTTTTAATTTAAATGTCATTTGTAAATTAGTAGCTGAAGCTTTGTGAGTGGATAAGCTCCCTGAGGCACTGGGAACAGAGGGAGAAGAGAAGAAAGGCCATAGTGTTTTGGGAAACATAGTTAAATTTAAAAGAGCCAAGACCCAGAGAGACATAAGTAGAAAAGTATGGGAGTCCTGAGCCCAGATTAGAATGAATATTAAAAGGAGGATATTATTCACAATGTCAACATCAATGGAAAGAAATATAAGACCCAACAAAAAGTCATGCCTCAGCAACATTATAAATTATATCACTGAGAGGGTGAAGCTGGGAGGGCGTGGGTGGGGTTGGTCAGATAGCTCATGGTGAGGAAATTCAATTAGATCGTATTTTTATTTTAAAGAGCATTTGTTGAATATCTATTATTTGCCAGAGGCAGTGATCTAGAATTGAATAATTATGATTTTTAAAAATCTATACTGTCTAGAATCTCAGCAATAATTTGGCTATTATGTTCCAATTTATTTCATTATTATATCTTAGAAGCTGTCTTGGCATGGCTTTCCCAGAAGGTTACCTTGAGACTGATTCAAGTGCAAGTAGTTTATCTGGAGGTGACCTCAGAACAGTTCAGTAGAGGTGTGGAGAAGTGAGCAGGAAGGAAAAGGAAGCCCATAAAGGATGTGTTATAAAACTGACTGGAGCTCAGTTTCACTGGCAAACTCTAAGAGCTCTTGTAAAACACTTCTCATATCCTAATGGAGAGGCAAGGAAGCAGGGGGGTATTTATCTACCACCTTCTGTCCCTCATTGGTTGAGGATTACTTTTGGAAACATTAATTCTCCAGCACTTCACAGCTTGCCTGGCTTGCAGTAAGTTTGCTCCTGAGGCTGGAAAAAATGTCCTCAAACAGAAAGTCAGAGATGTTTCCACTGGGCAGCTTTTGACACTATAGGTGAATGCTAGAGACGTATGGGTGGAGATATAGTCGCTGTAGGGTGTGAACAACGTGAAGCCTGAAGACTTGCAATGAATGGGCTCAGAGACTGGTGCTGGAAGAGTTAGAGCTGGAAGGGTGCAATGGAGATATCTATTAATTCTAATATTTCCCTATGATGTAGATCAGGAACCTTTAATTCTTTCCTCAACCACATTTCTATGATAACAACTACCTTTAAAATTAAGATGGAATTTAATGTGCACAGTATTTCATTATTAAATCAATAAAATTTTATCTATAGTACCCTTTATAAATACATTTTCTGTTCGTAGAATTCAGTATCACAACCACATGGTAAAATAAAACAAGGCTCCCTTCTGACTGAATGACATCAATAAAATGAAATTTCTATGTCAAATTTCATTTGCTGAATTTAACAGATTGTGATAAGTTTACTATTATGTAGTAGGTAACCTTGGACTTTCTATTTATGTTCTGTTTAATTAAGTATGCATGTTGCATGATTCCAGCAGGCAGGTGGCTGAATAAGACTAGTTACCTACTGAAAGCTGATTCACTCAAAAGAGAGAGGGAGAGCAAATGTCACTAATATTGTAGACACCAACCTTCCAAATAATCAGTGTTGTCTGATAATTATTAAGCACTTACCATGGGCTAGCAGAGCAGAGATTTAGCATATTACAAAGATCTATGTCTTCAGGAGAAAATGGGGGAACTTCAAAGGCACAATATATAAATACAGAAATTCTAAAACACCTCCAAAACAGATATTGATCACAATTTAAACTGATTTTTAAAACTCCTTCCTTGTCAATAGTCCTTTGATATTTTCAATGAATAAAATTGTAAGACTTTCAAAAACATGAAATTTGGGTCACTGTGATAGCAGTTAATGTAAATTATTTCTTGACACAGAAGTAGGAAGTTGGAAAGAAAGCTAGGCTCCCTAACTGGTTAACAATTCGTACAGGAGTGGAAGACTGTACCTGAAAAAACTAAATCTTACAATATACCACAGACCTTTGGAAACTGTGATGGTTAATTTTGTGTATCAACTTGGATGGTGTTTTTGTTGAGACTGACATTTGAATCAGGGAACTCTGAGTAAAACAGACTGCCCTCCATAATGTGGGTGGGTCTCACCCAATCAGAAGAAAGCCTGAATAGGACGAAAAGACTAGCCTCCCCAAATAACAAACTTCATCTATACCATCAGCTCTGCTGGAGCTCCAGCCTGCTGACTCACACTGCAGATTTTCATCCGGCCAACTCCATGATCATGTGAGACAATTCCTTATAAAATATATAAACACACACACATCACATACCCTATTCTGTTTTGCTGGAGACCCTGGACTAAAACAGTCTCCTTGGAAAATAGTCAAATTTAGGCATGTAAAATCCCCAAGTGCCAAAAGTCTATAGTTTTACTTATTTAATTTGGTGTGTCTTTTCAGTTTTAAACTTGAAAGATTTTAATGGACCCATTTTTACAGGTGACTGAGTAGTAATAATATCAGTATTTCTTGATAATTCATGTATGCTACCTCATTTAATCTTTGCAAAACCTTGACAAGCTAGGTAGCAATATTATCCTTATATTATATATAAAATTTCTAAAGATGGTGTTAGATTGCAACATGGGGGTCTCAACTCAGATTGAGTTGACCTTGGTCTAGTCATTCAGCTTCCCAAAGTAGCAGTTTCCTCCTGTGAAACAAAGGAGGAAAAAAAAGATATTATCTTCTCATATGCTCATGCAAGAAGTAAATGAGATATAAAACCTGTAAAGCACTTTGACCCTACCTGGCCCAATGAAAATATTAACTATATTCTGCTGTTAAGCATAAACTATCTAACAAGATAATGAGGTGTGAAAAAAATTTTCTTTATTTCTGTGTTCATTGTGTTATATGATTCCAAGAAGAGCATTTTGTCAAATCAATTCTTTTGATGTTTCCATATAGCCTATATTTCTGGTAATGTTCTATATATATATATATATCCAAATGCCTGGTCTGCAAAGGCTTCCTGCAGAAGGTGGCATATTGCTAATGCACTTCAAGATGGGAACTTGAAAGATATAAAAAGGATTTGACATCTGGCATGGTGACTCAATTAATTACTGTGTTGGATTAATTAGTTTACTGGGTCTCTTGAGACAACATCATGAGCTTGAACAGAGTAACATAACATTGGTTGGTGAATAAGCAATTTAAAAGAGTGAGTTAATTCCAAATTTGATTTCAGGTTGGGTAAGGTAGGGTAAGGTAGGGTTAATAGATTATATATTGTATGATGAAGAAAATTTATTTTCATGATATAAAACCTATATTAAATGATTGTCAAAATTATAAAGAGGTAATAAAATTGTGGAACTATTTGAATTAACATCTAATTCTTTAGTCATGATAGCTATGAAGTATTATAACAAGTATTTTGCCCAAAGTAAGAAGAAAGAACCTGCTTGTAATCACTGCATATTTTCTTCCAAACCTTTTAATAAATTTAGAATTCATGTAAAGAAGTCCCTAATAATTTTATCATACTCAGATCATGTTACAGATGCTATTGGGAAGGAGTGTGATCTGGTATTTAAAAACACAGATTCTGGAATAAAAAGGCCTGAGCCTTAATTTCCTTATCTATAAATAAGATTTTAAATAGGACCAACTTCAGAGGTTTGTTTTGAGGAGTAAAGGAGCTAATACATTTCTAATTCTCCATATAGTGTCTAGAAAAGAATAAGTACACAGTGTAACTTAGACAATTATTCTATAGAAGTAACAGTAGTACCAAGAGTACTACTAGTAGTATTATTTAATAACATAAAATCAAACGTAAATTCTGGGAAGAAAATACTATTATCAAAAAAACCTTTTTTTAAAGTATATTTTAGCAAAGCAGCTACATTTTAAAATAGAGAAAAATTCTATAGTTTAGGGAAATAACATGAATCAGATGTTTAAATTCTAAGACAAAAGAAGAAAACTAGGTTATTAAGATTATTTTCTATTAAATAATGATTCACCACAACTGGGTTTTTGATACCCTAAACAGTATCCATTCACTTCAAATGGTACCAAAAATACCAAAATGTCACACCTATAACTGAATTATTTAAATGATATTAAGTATGGCATAAGATAGCTTTAGAGTGGTACAGAAATATGAAAAAAAATTATATCATGTCTAAAAAACAGGAAATTATTTCACTGAAAAATTAAACTTCCACAGATAGGTTTACTTTCTATACATCATAATTTAGCATATGCTAAAGATGTATAAAAAGCATCATTCTACATATATATCATTATATAAAGATTAATTAAAAATTACAATTTTCATAGAGATATTATGCTGATATAATAAAAAGGAAAACATGTGTTTCTTACATCAACAATAGCTGACACCTAAGTGGCATTACACTTTTGAAGAAATAGCAGACAAATGACTAAAGTTTGTGTTGGTGTCTGATACACAGTGATAAATAAGATAAATATCTTATTGCCTAAAACGTTTTCAAAGCAATGCTAGAGTACCAATAGAAACGTCCAGATAAAATGGGTTTTGAAAAGGATTTAATTCAACCTTTGATGTTGAGACAATCTTCCCCTTGCCTTTGCTTGATTAAGCAGTATAATAGCTAGCATCACCCTATCAAAGGAATCAATAGAACAGTCCACTATACAACTCAACCGCTATGGTCAGCAGTGTTTGCGGAGCCGCTTCTCAAACCCCTTCTGCAGCAGGTACCCTGGACCACCACACATTACACTGCCCCAGATTATTAAATGTTAAGCCTGGTCTGTCAGCTTGTTTGGTTCTTAAATACATGTGGAGTCTCCTACTTTATCCTTTTACGGATAAACACAAGGATTTAGAAAGTAAAAAGCACACTTCTAGGATCTCTTATGCTGTTTAAAAGTTGGATGACACAAATGTTTCTTGTTTATTCCAGTCATTACTTTTAGTTAAATCAATAACCTCTTTCTCAATTACATGGCATTAAATAAGCAGAGATCTGCACATACTAGTTTCTTTCATGTAATAACCCGAAGAAGTGATTTCTTTCATGTAATCAACTGAAAAAGGAAAGTAACATTGCTGAGTCAAGTACACTTGCTAAAACCCCTCTGGGAGTTCTTAGGCACCCACCCCCACCACCTCAATGCAGATAGAGTCATTTAGCAGGCATGAAACTCTTCCTACATAAATGGCATTTAGAAAGAGGGACTTCCATTTCATATATATATATAATTTCTGGATCTCCTAAAGAATATAAAATATTTTTATCCCCAAGTTTTGTCACTTGTATTATCACGCATAATAGGAGAGATCCTAGTGTCCTGATTCCTGGACCTTGTGCATGTTACCTTACTAGGCAAAAGGAAATTAAAGCAGATGGAGTTAGGGTTGCTGGAGTATCCTGGATTACTCGGGTGGGCCCAATGTAATCACACGTGTTCCCGAATGTGGAAAGGGGATACAGAAGAGTCAGAGTCAGAATAAAGTATGTTAAAGACTCAGTCAGCCATTGCTGGTTGTGAAGATGGAAGGCAGCCGTGAGCCACGGGTTGTGGACAGCCTTTAGAAGACGGAAAAGCAAAAAAAAACTCTGTTCCCACCTTCTAGAAGCTCCAGCAAAAAAAACCCTGCAGACACTTTGATTTTAGCCCTGAGAGATTCATTTCCAACTACAATATGATGGACTTGGGTTGTTTTAAACCACAAAGTTTGTGGTAACTTGCTGGAGCTGCAATAGGAAACTAATATATTGAATTAAGAAATGAAATTTAAATGTAATCAAATATTCCATTTTTCCATAACTTCTTAAGATAGCTAATCAATCGTTCATATAATTTTTCTCAGAGGTAGACTTTCTAAGCTCAGAATATTTACAAAAAAGTTAGCAAGAAAAATTATGATGCTGATCACTTATCCTCACTCTTAAAAGTACAACTAGAATTGCCAAGCAATATCAAGGTTGTTTATTTCTTGTTCATCATGTAAACTCATGATGTATAACAATTTGTGTCTTCTTAAGAAGAAAAGCATTTGTATATATTATTAAATATGAACAATATTAGTCTGGCTATGAAGATAAAGCAACCTTATAAATTACCTTACTAAATAACCGTTCAGTGTGATTAACCTGTTTCCTTCTAAATTCTGCATATAATACTGTCAGAGACAAACCACTTGAAAAATATTCCAGTTTTACGGTCCATGAAAAAGAAAAAGCAAACTGTTACTTTTAGTGTTTTCACCAGGAAGCAAGCAGAGATAATTTCTGTACTATGACAAAGTATTAAGAGTCAACCATCTCAGAACATCCACATACCAAGGAATTATTATTCAAGTCCATTTTCCCAGCGAATGGTCCCCAGGTGGTTCCCACTGGAAGTTGCTGCCGACTCTGAATTTTTCGCTCTCCATCTTTCTGAAACACCTCCAGCTCTCCTGCAGACAATGAACACAGGAGCGTTTAAGTACTTTCACTTGTGTTTTACCAACAGCTGACTCTGTGTGTGTGTTTGGTCTACAAGCACAATATTCTCAGGATTCATATAATGAGAATTGATTATGTTCATCTCAACTGATCCTGGTATCTTGGGAGAATAATAAAACTTGTTCTTTTAACTGTATTCACATTTAGTCCAATTTCTTTCTTGAGTTTTGCACACTGTCTACTGTAGGGCTTTCCCAGGTGGCTCAGTGGGTAAAGAATCCGCCTGCAATGCAGGAGACGCAGACAGACCTCGATTTCCATCCCCGTATTAGGAAGATCCCCTGGAGGAGGGCATGGCAGCCCACTCCAATATTCTTGCCTGGAGAATATTGCTCCTTGCATGGACAGAGGAGCCTGGTGGGCTACAGTCCATAGCATTGCAAAGGGTCAGACCCGACTGAAGTGACTGAGCATATATGCACACACGTCTACTGTAGTCAATGCTATTCAGAAATAAGAACCAGAAATGAGAACACATCTTCAAAATGCACTGATACAATGTAAAATCAGACAGGAAACATTAGGACCATAGCTCAGAGTTAAAATTCCTACATTTGATCACCAATGTAAATGAAACATTGCAATTAAAGATATATATGAAGTGAAGTGAAGTGAAAGTCACTCAGTTGTGTCCGATTCCTTGTGACCCCATGGACTATATACTGTCCGTAGAATTCTCCTGGCCGGAATAATGCAGTGGGTAGCCTTTCCCTTCTCCAGGGGATACTCCCAACCCAGGGATCAAACCAAGGTCTCTTGCATTGCAGGCAGATTCTTTACCAGCTGAGCCACCAGGTAAGCCCAAGAATACAGGAGTGGGTTGCCATTTCCTACTCCAGAGGGTCTTCCCGAACCAGGGTTTGAACCTGAATCTCTTGTGTCTCCTGATTCTTGGATGATGCTGATCACTTATCCTCACTTTTAAAAGTACAACTAGAATTGCCAAGCAATATCAAGGTTGTTTATTTCTTGTTCATCATGTAAACTCATAATGTATGAGTTTACAAAAAGAAAATCTCAATCAGGCACTGGAGACCTTCTCTTTAAGTAATTCAATCTATGACATTCATGTTCTGGGATTATTTCCATACTATATTATCACATTAATTTTTTTAATATTTCAAAATATTAATCATAATAATATAATTTGATATTTTTAAAATAGAATTTTATCTCAACCTGTTCAATACCAGACCTGAAAATGGAAGAAATGGAATAGGAAGAAATATGAATGTTAACCCATATAGAATAGATAGCTAAGGAAAGTTCTAAATAAAACAGAATATATTCACTTGCTTCACTCAGTATGACACTGGGATCTAAAAAGGTATTATACAAATCAACTTACTACAAAACAAAAAGAGACTCACAGACTTAGAGAATGAAGTTACAGTTGCAAGGGGGTGAGGGGGAGAAGGATGTGAGATTTTAGGATAAACACGTTACACACTTCTATATTTGAAATGGATAACCAACAAGGGACTACTCTAAAGCACATGGAACTCTGTTCAATGTTATGTGGCAGCCTAGACGGGAGGGGAACTTGAGCGAGAATGGATACATATATATGTCTGGCTGAATCCTTTAGCTGTTAACCTGAAACTATCACAACATTGTTAACTGGCTTAATTTGTATACCTTAATACAAAATAAAATGTTTTTAAAAATCAGAATGAATTCAGTAATCACACTTTTCAAATCATATATAAGTCATGGTAGGTGATATGAAATATTTGCTTTAATTTGACCTTAGTTTCCCATCAAGTTAATAACTAAATTTAAATATATAGCTTTAATCTTGATGCTTTTAAAAGCAACACCATAGGAAAAGAGTTTTCAAATTATAATTTTCTCCAAATATATGCCCAGGAGTGGAATCACTGAATCTTATAGTAACTTTATTTTTGGTTCTTTAAGGGACACCCATACTATTTTCCATAGCTGCTGCATTAATTTACATTCCCACTAGTAGTGTGTGCTACTGTGTGTACTCAGTAATGTCCGACTCTCTATAACCCTATGGACTGTAGCCTTCCAGGCTCCTCTGTCCATGGGTTTTCCAGGCAAGAATACTGGAGTGGGTTGCTATTTCCTTCTCCAACCACCAGCAGTGTAGGAGGGTTCCTTTTCCCCTACAAACTAAAATTCAAAAAGATACATGCACCCCAATGTTCACTGTGCTGTCGCTTCAGTCATTTCTGACTCTTTGTGACCCTATGGGCCATAGCCCGCCAGGCTTTTCTGTCCACGGGATTTCCCAGGCAAGAATACTAGAGTGAGTTGCCATTTCCTTTTCCAGGGGATCCTCCCGACCCAGGGACTGAAACTGCATCTCTTACATCTAATGCACTGTTAGTCGGTTTCTTTACCACTAGCACCAGCAGTACTGTTTACAACATCCAAGATGAGGAAGCAACCTCAGTATCCACAGACAGACAAATGAGTAAGGAAGATGTGGTACATACATATAATGGAATATTACTCAGCCATAAAAAAGAATGAAATAACATTATTTGCAGTAACATGAATGGATCTAGAGAATATCATACTAAGTGAAGTGTCAGGCAAATATCATATAATGTTGCTTGTATGTGGAATCTTAGAAATGATACAAATAAATTTATGTAGAAAACAGAAATAGACTCATAGACATAGAAAACAGATTTATGGTTACCAAAGGGGAAAGAAGGAAGAGGGATAAATTAGGAGTTGGGGATTAAAATCACACTACTAACATGTATATATGGAATCTAAAAATATGGTACTGATGAACCTATTTGCAGAGCAGGAATAGAGATGCGAATGTAGAGAATATACTTAAGGACACAGAGGGGGAAGGAGAGGGTGGGACAAATTGAGAGAGTTGCAGGGAAACGTATATATTACCATATGTAAATAGATAGCTAGTGGGAAGTTGCTATGTAACACAAGGAGCTTAGTCTGATGCTCTGTGATGACTTAGAGGGGTGAAATTGGGGGTGGGTGGGATGGGAGGGAGGTTCTACAAGGAGGGTTACATGTATGTGTGTGTGCATGCTAAGTCACTTCAGTCCTTTGAGACCCTATGGACTATAGCCCTCCAGGCTCCTCTGTCGATGGGATTTTCCAGGCAGGAATACTGGAGTGAGTTGCCATGCCCTCCTCCAGGGCATCCTCCTGACGCAGGGGTCAAACCTGCAGTTCTTAAGTCTCCTGCATTAGCAGGTGGGTTCTTTATCATGAGTACCACTTGGGAAGCCTTCATATAGGTATACTTGTACCTGATTCACTTTGTTTGATGGCAGAAACCTACAACATTTTAAAGTAATTATCCTTCAATTAGAAAGAAACAAGAACACTTATATATATAACAGATAATCAACAAGGATCTACTATTGTATAGCAGAGGGGACTGTACTCATTAACTTGTAGTAACCTATAATGGAAAAGACTCTAAAAATGAATACACACACATACACACACACACAAATATATATATATATATATATATATATAAAACTGAATCATTTTGCTGTATATCTGACTAACCCAACACTGTAAATCAATTATATTTCAATAATTTTTTAAATGAAAGCAATACCATCAACCTGAATTCAGTATCTTATTTATCTACTTTGTATCACCTCCTCTTAACAGTTACAAGACAGACATCCTTTTCCATGCTTTTGCTGCTCAGCCCCAAAATCAGAATAACATATATAAACAACAATCCACTAAAATATTGTGTAATGGTTAAATTTTGCCCATTATGAACATAAATGTATCTGTATCTGAATAATGAAGATGTACTGGAAATAAGAATTCCATGTTCACCATAAAAATTTAAATTCAAGAACTAAACCACCATCCTTCCTTCTTCTCATGCATCCATCCTTTCTCGTTTGTCAATTATGGTAAAAATGGAAGTACTCATTAAACTTATTAAATGAAGACAGACATCACTTCCCTTGTTTTTCATTCTTATGTATCAGTAGCTAAAGATGATCTGTAATGAGGCAAATGGACCCAAAAAGATTCAGTAAGTCTGAGTTTCTTAAATATTGCTTTATAAATAAAAACTTGCTTTAAATAACATATTAATGCTTAAAAGTATCAAACTCCGAAGCCTACCTGGAGTTCAGGAAATATGGAACAATAATAATTTGTTTTCTGCATGCAGAATAACAAACCCATTTCTGAGATTTTCCCCTGAAATTATATTTCAACCTCATACAAACCTTTTGATTAATGAGTTGAAATCAGAGACTTGTATAGGAAATCCTCAAAGATAGAGCGTAGCCAACAATCTGTTATGACATCAAAAAGGGCTCAGTGGGAGATATCCCTTATCATATGTCTGCATTTTCATATTGATAATGCAGTTATTTAAATTTTGAAGATAACTTTTCTATTTGAAAAGAACCTGTTTAATTTCTATCTGATAGTTCTTATTTTTCAATCATACTTAACATTTTAAGCAATTTCCTTACAATTTACCCTTTAAAGACAAAATACTTTTCAATCCTTCAGCTAAGAATATTATTTTCTGCATAAAATAATGCCTAAATAATTTGTTGTTTTTACATACTAAAAAAAAGTCATGTCATGTTTCAAGTGATACCAGAGGAATCATGAAAATCTTTGAAAACCCTTTAAAAATGTAATTCATCCTCTCTTTCTTCCACTGACATTTTTCATTTGAAAAGGGTTCAGACTCAGTCAAACAGTGACTTCTTATCTATACCTGTGGATTTACAAGCAGGTCTGTCTTTTAATGGATTAAGAACTACAAACTTAGGGCAAAACATGAAGTGATACCCAAATATCTCCAAAGTTTCCGAGGTGTCTTTGACTATGCATTAAAATTTTAAGCAGGACAAAAATAGGTTTATGAGCTCTTAAAGATGGCTATAACAGAAAGTCCAGCACTATTCAAGCTCTCGAGTCAATGTCTTCAACTTTGTTAGACAAAGAGGCAGATCTCAGGCAAATCTGTCTCCTGTCTAGTCTATCAAGATGTTAGATATTATTTTGAGGTTTGTGAAATTCTTTCTGCTCCTGAAACAGTTAAATAAAAATATTCATTTATTCAGAGCAGCTTTTCAGAAAACCACGCTTCCCTTGTAGCTTAGTTGGTAAAGAATCTGACTGCAGTATAGGAGACCTGGGTTTGATCCCTGGGTTGGGAAGATCCCCTGGAGAAGGAAATGGCAACCCACTCCAGCACCCTTGCCTGGAAAATCTCATGGACACAGGAGCCTGATGGGCTGCAGTCCATGGGGTTGCAAAGAGTCGGGCACGACTGAGTGACTAACACTTACTTTCAGAAAACCGCAAGCACATTGCGAAATAATTAGCATTTATACACTACCATGCCTACATAGTTTAATGATAGCAACAGAAATATGACGGAAGCTTTATTTCATTTAGCACACATGTTGCTTTTCAGTATAATATTTTTAATTTTTTCAAAGACTAATAAGAGTCATGAAATAGAGGAAATACCATATACTACAATAAGATTACATTTTAGTTCCTCCATCAAATAGCCAGCTGATGGCCATGAATAAATCCTATGTTTTCTGAATCTTTGGTTTGTCATTGTTAAAGGGGTTTGTCACTTACTACTTAATACAGTGTCCATGACACCATGATGTTCTTTCTCCAGATGTAATATATTATGAGAGGTAGAAAGAACACTGAGATGGCGGGCCAAAGACTCAGGTCTTAGAACTAGCTTATCATAAAAGGAACGTTTGATTTGAAAAGATGAGAGATTTCAAAATAAAGAAAGCAAAGTTCCCTTTTCATTGGATTTGCTTACTCATTCTTTTCTTGCATCCATTCATTAGTTTATTCATTCATTTATTCTACTAATATTTATTAGTTATACTGAGGCATAAAGCAACAAACAAAACAAACTTGGAGCCTGGATAAATTTGAGGAAATGTAATCCATAAGGTTTGGGAAGTTGAAGCCATAGGATTTAGTATTATTTTTAGATTTTAGGGTATTTCTTTACGGCTGCTCCAGCAAAGCGCAGCCACCGCTCCTTACCTTGGACGAGGGGTATCTCCTCCCATAAAGCCGTAAAGAGATACCCCACGTCCAAACTAAGAGAAGCCCAAGTAAGACAGTAGGTGTTGCGAGAGGGCGTCAGAGGGCAGACACACTGAAACCATAATCACAGAAAACTAGCCAATCTGATCACAGGACCACAGTCATGTCTAAGTCACTGAACCTACGCCACGCCGTGTGGGGCGACCCAAGACGGTTGGGTCATGGTGGAGAGGTCTGACAGAATGTGGTCCACTGGAGAAAGGAATGGCAAACCACTTTAGTATTCTTGCCTTGAGAACCTCATGAACAGTATGAGAAGGCAAAATGATAGGATACTGAAAGAGGAACTCCGCTGGTTGGTAAATGCCCAATATGCTACTGGAGATCACTGGAGAAATAACTCCAGAAAGAATGAAGGGATGGAGCCAAAGCAAAAACAATACCCAGTTGTGGATGTGACTGGTGATAGAAGAAAGGTCCGATGCTGTAAAGAGCAATATTGCATAGGAACCTGGAATGTTAGGTCCATGAATCAAGGCAGATTGGAAGTGGTCAAACAGAAGATGGTAAGAGTAAATGTCGACATTTTAGGAATCAGGGAACTAAAATGGACTGGAATGGTGAATTTAACTCAGATGACCATTATATCTACTACTGTGGGCAGGAATCCCTTAGAATAAATGGAATAGCCATCATAGTCAACAAAAGAGTCCGAAATGCACTATTAGAGGCAATCTCAAAAACGACAGAATGATCTCTGTTTGTTTCCAAGGCAAACCATTCAATATCATGGTAATCCACGTCTGTGCCCCCGACCAATAATGCTGAAGAAGCTGAACTGTTCTATAAAGACCAACAAGACCTTCTAGGACCAACACCCAAAAAAGATATCCTTTTCATTATAGGGGACTGGAATGCAAAGGTAGGAAGTCAAGAAACACTTGGAATAACAGGCAAATTTGGCCTTGGAGTACAGAATGAAGCAGGGCAAAGGCTAATAGAGTTTTGCCAAGAGAACACACTGATCATAGCAAACACCCTCTTCCAACAACACAAGAGAAGACTCTATACATGGACATCACCAACACCAAAATCAAATCCCTTATGACTATACAGTGGAAGTCAGAAATAGATTTAAGGGACTAGATCTGATAGACAGAGTGCCTAATGAACTATGGACGGAGGTTCGTGACACTGCACAGGAGACAAGGATCAAGACCATCCCCATGGAAAAGAAATGCAAAAAGGCAAAATGGCTGTCTGAGCAGGCCTTACAAATAGCTGTGAAAAAAAGAGAAGTGAAAAGCAAAGGAGAAAAGGAAAGATATTCCCATTTGAATGCAGAGTTCCAAAGAATAGCAAGGAGAGATAAGAAAGCCTTCCTCAGTGATCAATGCAAAGAAATAGAGGAAAACAACAGAATGGGAAAGACTAGCGTTCTCTTCAAGAAAATTAGAGATACCAAGGGAACATTTCATGCAAAGATGGGTTCAATAAAGGACAGAAATGGTACGGACCTAACAGAAGCAGAAGATATTAAGAAGAGGTGGCAAGAATACACAGAATAACTGTACAAAAAAGAGATCTTCATGACCCAGATAATCATGATGGTGTGATCACTCACCTAGAGCCAGACATCCTGGAATGTGAAGTCAAGTGGGCCCTGGAAAGCATCACTATAAACAACACTGGTGGAGGTGATGAATTCCAGTTGAGCTATTTCAAATCCTGAAAGATGATGCTGTGAAAGTGCTGCACTCAATATGCCAGCAAATGTGGAAAACTCAGCAGTGGTCACAGGACTGGAAAAGGTCAGTGTTCATTCCAATCCCAAAGAAAGTCAATGCCAAAGAATGCTCAAACTACCGCACAATTGTACGCATCTCACACGCTAGTAAAGTAATGCTCAAAATTCTCCAAGCCAGACTTCAACAATACCTGAACCGTGAACTTCCATATGTTCAAGCTGGTTTTAGAAAAGGCAGAGGAACCAGAGATCAAATTGCCAACATCTGCTGGATCATCGAAAAAGCAAGAGAGTTCCAGAAAAACATCTATTTCTGCTTTATTGACTATGCCAAAGCCTTTGACTGTGTGGATCACAATAAACTGTGGAAAATTCTGAAAGAGATGGGAATAGCAGACTATCTGACCTGCCTCTTGAGAAACCTGTATGCAGGTCAGGAAGCAAGAGTTAGAACTGGACATGGAACAACAGACTGGTTCCAAATAGGAAAAGGAGTACGTCAAGGCTCTATATTGTCACCCTGCTTATTTAACTTCTATGCAGAGTACATCATGAGAAACGCTGGGTTGCAGGAAACACAAGCTGAAATCAAGATTGCTGGGAGAAATATCAACAACCTCAGATATGCAGAGGACACCACCCTTATGGCAGAAAGTGAAGAGGAACTAAAAAGCCTCTTGATGCAAGTGAAAGAGGAGACTGAAAAAGTTGGTTTAAAGTTCAACATTCAAAAAACTAAATCATGCCATCCCATCCCATCACTTCATGGGAGTGGATGGGGAGACAGTGGAAACAGTGGCTGACTTTATTTTTGGGGGCTCCAAAATCACTGCAGATGATGATTGCAGCCATGAAATTAAACGTCACTTACTCCTTGGAAGGAAAGTTATGACCAACTTGGATAGCATATTAAAAAGCAGAGACATTACTTTGCCAACAAAGGTCCGTCTAGTCAAGGCTATGGTTTTTCCAGTGGTCATGTATGGATGTGAGAGTTGGACTGTGAACAAAGCTGAGCACTGAAAAATTGATGCTTTTGAACTGTGGTGCTGGAGAAGACTCTTGAGAGTCCCTTGGACTGCAAGGAGATCCAACCAGTCCATCCTAAAGCAGATCAGTCCTGGGTGTTCACTGGAAGGACTGATGCTAAGCTGAAACTCCAATACTTTGACCACCTCATGTGAAGAGTTGACTCATTTGAAAAGACCCTGAAGCTGCGAGGGATTGGGGGCGGGAGGAGGAGGGGACAACAGAGGATGAGATGTCTGGATGCCATCACCGACTCAATGAACATGAGTTTGAATAAACTCCAGGAGTTGGTGATGGACAGGGAGAACCGGCGTGCTGCGATTCATGGGGTCGCAAAGAGTCGGACATGACTGATCAACTGAACTGAACTTAGATTTTAGGAATTAGCAAAGGAAAAATTCAGCAATGATGTTCTGGGTATCTGGCAGGAGCAAATGGGTCAATGGCCATATACCTATTGAGATAAGGCACACAGGAAAAAAAAAAAAGATTTAAGGTTAAGATGAGGAATTATAGCTTGGAAACATTGGGGCCAAAGTGACTTTGTAAGGAAGACAAGAGGTGATTTGGGGTGGGTAGGTGCCCAAGCCTGTGACTTGGAAGCAAGGTCTTGACTAGAGTGATAAATGGCATTTATTCGTTAAGACCAACTTCTATATGGTAATAAAATTCATAAATTGTTGATCTAGAAGAGAGTGTAACATGATAAAACAATAAGATTGAGGGTAGAGTTCCAAGAATTTTCAAAAGGCAGAGAGATGGCGGAGCAGGCACAGAATATTTAAGAGAAGTGTTAGAAAACAGAAAATAGGGAAGAAACTGGACATGGTACCATAGCATCCAATGGCTTGGTAGAGCATTTAAAGGAGGAAGGATCAATCAAGTAACCTGAAAATTTATGTAAGTAAGAAAAGGACTGGGAAAATTCCTTTTGATGAGATGGAGACCATGGGTGTCTGGGATGAAAGGAGTGTTTTAGAATAGGAGGCCAGCACATGGTTCAGAGTAGGTTCAAAATCAAATTGGAGAAAAGTGGAACAAGTTATGTGATCCTGAGAAAGTCCCTAACCCTCTGAACTTCAGTTTCTTCAAACCAAAAAGTAATTACAATATCTTTCTCATATGGTTGCTGTGAGGATTCACTCAGATAACATGTGCAAAGTACCTAATAAACATTTACTATTTCACCACAGAGAAAATGCAGCATTTCTAAGAGCATGTCCACATACTTCCATCATCACATCTAACCATTCAGGGTCTGTGGTCACATTTCTTCTTTAACACCTCTATCCAAAACACTCTCCATATCCTGACGTTTACCTTTCTTTTAAATATTCTCCTGGATTCACATTTCTTATCAGCATTTCCCAGTTTCGTTTGTTTGTTTGTTTGTCTTCTATCAATTCCGATGGAGATGACTGACCAGCCTCAGTTCACTCTGCAGCTCTGATTTGGGCTCCAAATCCTTGCCAAGATAAACTTACTTAAACTCCACTTTCATCATGTTATTCATTTGTGCAAGTCCCTTCACTGCTTCCTTTAGACCATCCAACTTGAACATCTATGCCTGAATCCTAATACCACAAGAGCATTGCTCCATAGACTCTGCCTGACTGCCTATTTGCTCTCCAGAATTTCTTCTCTCCAGTCAAGTAACCCTTCCTTATCACACCTTCCTCCTCTTCTAGCTTAACTCTGACACCTTCCTGAGACTTGTTGTGGTTACCTGGCAGACCCAATATCATCCTGGCTGCCCTGATACATCCTACTAATGTTGCAAGATTAAAGTTATTCTCTTTCACCAAACAATTCTGAACTGTACAATAAACTGAATTCTCCTCTCCTAATTCTCCCGTAACATTTACAGTCCACACAGTTTTGCATTTAATTATTCCCTAGTGGTTACCCTTTGATAACTCCTTTCACCTCAACAGGATTATATGCATCTTGAACTACAGATGTATTTTTTATTTCTGTTTATTCTATGGTAATTAATATAGTTTGTGATGCAATAATTGTGAAATACAAACTGAACATCATGGATTGGATGAGAATTTTCATAAGTTCATAGACATAATTGTACTACAGTTAAAAGTTGATTTTAAAGACAAAAAAAAAAGTTGTCTTAATATATGTCTATTCTTTGTATTACAACAACCATACATTTCATTTGTTCAATATTTTATTGCACTAACTATATTACCTCGTGTGTGAAACATGGAGCAGGACAAAAAATAAAGATTCTTTTTTTCTGCCCAGTTCATATTTTTGTAGCTACTCTTCAAAAAGAAGCCCACTTTTTAAAATTATTTTTAACATGCTGGGTAAGTTCACACAAAATATTTGAGACACATAGGATGGACTAATCAATTTTGGTAAAAGATAATATTGTTAGTGCTGAGGGCTGTTTCTCTTATCTTCTTGATAATGCATACTTTTAAAAGTCTGTGATTACTCAAAGACTTATGATAGCTTCACTTAAAAAAAAAAAAAAAGCCCTAAGTCAGAAATCACTACCAAACATACTGCAGCTTTTAAGATATCAACCCACTTTTATTTTTTTGTCCAAATAAAAGAAATTTACTGTGGAAAGAAAACTTAAAATCAAGAGAGATACCCTCAAATCTTTCTTCATTGAAGGTGCTATCAAGTCAATGCTTTCTTTTTAACAGAGTCCTTTTGATGCCTCATTAAAGAGCAAAGTATATGAAAACTGTAGCATACCAAAGGGGAACAGACAAGATGTGGGTATTTTAGCATAATTATCAGCAATCATGCTTCAACTGAATTCAGCATTAAGTTGATGGTGTAAATGTATATGGTATTCAAGGGACATCCCTTAACTCCAGGATCAGATTTCATAGAAGAACATGGTTGCAAGTAAATGAGATGACAGAAGATCCTATTTCATTTGCTGAAAATAAACTTTGGATTGATTTGAACTTGGTTTTAAATATATAACCAAATTTTAAAGCAGACCACATGAATTAGCTCATGTTTATCAGGCCTTGCTACAGCACAAGGCTATAGCGTCAGAACCCATATTTATATTTTCTTCATGGTTGGGAAACATTATACATCATGGTATCAAACATGGACAGCCCCGAAGTCATGCTGAGTTCAAAAAGCGCTCAAAGATTCTAAAAATCTCAAAACATTTTCAAAGTCAGCCAAGGTGGCTGAAGTATGGCAGAGCTCTTGTTATTTTATGGTTTAACCATTTGACAGCTGCCCGCCAGATACATAAGAGGGTTAGACGGTCATTTCACTGCTGATTATCTTCACAGCCAAACTGCAGTCTTGCCACTATGTGTGTTTCCTCAGGCATTAATAACAGCATGTTTCATCTGCATTCTAAGACAAATAGTGCCATTTATACTATCCTCTGTTGATCCATCTCAAAGCATGGTTTGGCACAGGAAATGATGCTTCTTGGTTGACAGCTACAAATCGCCTTATAGGGATACCTTTTCTAATTTTCCTTCTTGATTTTTGAGTCATACAGTCATAACACACACTAAACTACAGTTTTGAACATAAACTTGAAATACGACATTCCCTATTCAAGTACTCCAGTCAAACCCTGATAAATCAGGCTGGCCATGCCGTGATCTTATCCCTTCTGACTCTTTAATAAATCGAACCTTGTAACTTCGTACTGTTGGAAGTTGTCACTAAATGAAATTGTGACCTTATCCGGCGCATGAACTTATCCTGCTGACAACTACATTTATTGTGTGGATAAGAAAGGAAAAAAAGAAGAGAAAAGAATAAAGGAAAAAAATGAGATATTTGATAATTCTGATCTTAGCCATATGTAACTCTAACAGATGGGATCTTTTTGATGTTCCATTAATGATTTGCCAAAGATGAGTTTCTACTTAGAGAAAAATGCTCACCCTAGGTAAGTGCTAGGGGCAGTGCAGATGGTATTAGAAGTGCATGAAGAGGTACTAGGTGACAGTGGAGAATCAGAAGCTATTAGTGTAACACAAAGAGCCCGGAATGAGCTTGTAATTGCACTGGGAAAGATAACATAGTGGCGGTGGCAAAATAGAAGCATTCTCTTTTCATGCAATGCATTCAGTACCTAAAACTAAAACAAGACGCTGGAATTGTCTGAAACGCAGCAAAGTTAATTCACTGCATTTCTTAAGAATACAAAACACACCCTTTGGCTCCAGTTTCTAAAAACTCATAGAAATCAACGTGTATAGCATTAAGAAGCAAATTTGCATGCATATGCTACCAGATACAGGCATGTATTTAGTAAATACAGGAACCTTTTACTTTCCTATTCTAGCTGGCATTAAGGATTCATTCTGACGCTATTATATGTCTGAGTATTCTATCTTAAGACCCACTGGAACCTACAAATTATCATCTTTGAGATAGATAAAAAGAGATAAAACATGGTTCTAGGCAGTAATATGACATGTAATAAAGTACACAATTCAAGATGCTTGGAGAGGGAGGTGGGAGGGGGGATCGGGATGGGGAATACGTGTAAATCTATGGCTGATTCATATCAATGTATGACAAAACCCACTGAAATGTTGTGAAGTAATTAGCCTCCAACTAATAAAATAAATAAATAAATAAATAAATAAAAATAAAAACAAAACTGGGATCTGAAATAACTAAGAAACCTCTACCTGCCTCTTCACATATAAAAATAAGTTTCATACACAGAGACCACGTTCAAGACTGGGAGAAAGAAACTGCTGTATTCTGCCCTTTGTTCTATGGTCTATTTACATGAAGCAAAACCTAGCTCATCCCAGGTGTCTGAAACCATTCACCTGGAGTGTGACTAACTCTTGCAAATGTTTGGAAAAGTCACTGGAAGGAAGAGCTGCAATTTCTGGACATTGTTCAGCTGCTGAAAGGAGGCGGGTGTGGAGTTGGCACTCTTTCGCTCAAGAAAACTGGCCCAGTAGGCGTCTGCGCTGCCAGAACACCCTCTGACCTTTCAGACACCACTCCTTGTTGCAGTCCGACCCACCACCACTTCCTGATTCAAATCCTGAGACACAGAGGGAGGGTATGCCTTGGGAGGTACAGTTAGGGAGGAACAGCCTTGGTTGTGAGAGGTCTGGGCGAGCAGACCCAGGAAAACAGCAGCCGAGGAGCAAAAGTCAGAAGTCTCTATCGGCAGGGGATCCGTAGAAGGGTCAGGGCCTGCAGAGTGCTGGTCAGAGGGGCATGTTTTCTCCAAGAGGACAAACTCTAATGGAGAAACTTTGGGCAAAAATCAACCGTAAGCTCCTGTTCGACAAAAAAGCAGCCAGGAATAGCTTTTAAAGCATATTTAATATAGAACACCGGTGGACCTCACTGTGATTCCTGGGTCAGGAAGATCCCCTGGAGAAGGGATAGGCTACCCACTCCAGTATTCTTGGGCTTCCCTGGTGGCTCAGACGGTAAAGAATACACCTGCAATGCGGGAGACCTGGGTTCAATCCCTGGGTTGGGAAGATCCCCTGGAGGAGGGCATGGCAACCCGCTCCAGTATTCTTGCCTGGAGAATCCCCAGGGACAGAGGAGCCAGGCCGGTGACAGTTCATGGGATCGCAAAGAGTCAGATGCGACTAAGCAAAGCACAGACCTCATTGATATTTAAGGTTCTAAATTTTAGGCAACATTTATTTTGTCTGTCAAAATTTCATGTTTTCTCATAGTTACATTTATTAATTTAGAAGAAGATATTTGGCCCACAACAGAACTTTTCACAAGTCATTGCTGATACTTGAAGATCACTGCCTTATGAGGTATATGGGAGCCAACTGGATGGCTCACTGGTAAAGAATCCGCCTGCCAAAGCAGGAGACTCAGACTCAGGATCAATCCTTGGGTCGGGAAGGTCCCCTTGAGCAGGAAATGGCAACCCTCCCCGCTTCAGCATTCTTGCCTGGGAAATTCCATGGACAGAAGAACCTGTGTGGGCGACAGTCCAAAGGGTCATAAAGAATCAAACATGAATGAGTGACTGAGCATGCCTTATGAGGCATGCTGACATCTATTAATCCAGATACCAGACCATGGAATACCAGACCACCTGACCTGCCTCTTGAGAACTCTGTATGCAGGTCAGGAAACAGCAGTTAGAACATGGAACAACAGACTGGTTCCAAATAGGAAAAGGAGTACATCAAGGCTGTATATAGTCACCCTGCTTATTTAAATTATATATAGAGTACATCATGGCTGGAAGAAGCACAAGATGGAATCAAGATTGCCGGGAGAAATATCAATAACCTCAGATATGCAGATGACACCACATTTATGGCAGAAAGCGAATAAGAACGAAAGAGCCTCTTGAAAGTGAAAGAGGAGAGTGAAAAAGTTGGCTTAAAACTCAACATTCAGAAAACTAAGATCATGGCATCTGTCCCATCACTTCATGGGAAAGAGATGGGGAAACAGTGGAAACAGTGACAGACTATTTTCTTGGCCTCCAAAATCACTGCAGATGGTGATTGCAGCCATGAAACTAAAAGACACTTACTCCTTGGAAGAAAAGTTACAACCAACCTAGACAGCATATTAAAAAGCAGAGACATTACTTTGCTGCCAAAGGTCCATCTAGCGAAAGCTATGGTTTTTCCAGTGGTCATGTATGGATGTGAGAGTTAGACTATAAAAAAAGCTGAGCACTGAAGAATCGATGCTTTTGAACTGTGGTGCTGGAGAAGACTCTTGAGAGTCCCTTAGACAGCAAGGAGATCCAACCAGTCCATCCTAAAGGAAATCAGTCCTGAATATTCATTGGAAGGACTGATGCTGAGGCTGAAATTCCAATACTTTGGCCACCTGTTGCAAAGAACTGACTCATTTGAAAAGACCCTAATGCTGGGAAAGATTGAAGGCAGGAGGAGAAGGGGATGACAGAGAATGAGATGGTTGGATGGCATCACTGACTCAATGGACATGAGTTTGAATAAACTCTGGGTGTTGGTAATGGACAGGGAGGCCTGGCGTGTTACAGTCCATGGGATCCCAAAGAGACGGACACGACTGAGCGACTGAATTGAACTGAACTGAACCCAGATAGAGTCATGCTTTTAACATTGTGAGATGGCATAGACAGACATGAAAGAAAATGTATTGACAAGATTTAACAGGTAAACATTCTTAAGCATCAACTGTGATTAGGATGAGTTTTGACTGGAAGGAAGAATCTACATGAAGCTCCACATGGGGATGGGGAGGTCACTTTTTAGATCACAATATGAGAGAACCAAAGTATGGCAAAATAATTTGACAAATGAACAAATAACCTGGGAATTACAGAATTATTGTGAAACCCTTTAGTATATTTCAAGGAAGTAACAGTGCACTGCCAATTACTCTCAGTCAAAGAAGACTGCAGAAGATTGTTCTAAAAGTGATATTCCATTACATGTTTTACTTTCTTTTTTAATTCTGAGAACAAATGTCATTTTTTTAAAGAAATAGAAAACAATTATTAAGAGAATAAAAATTTAACATGTTACCAATGAATATAAATCTGAGGATACTTGAGTTCACATCTAACACTATTGCCACTGCAGCACATATAATATTGAAGTGTTTTACGGCTCAGCAGGTATGTAATCTGCCCACAATGCAGGAGCCCACAAGAGATGTGGGTTTGATTCCTAGTTTAGGAAGATCCCGTGAAGGAGAAAACAGCAACCCAATTCAGTACACTTGCCTGAAAAATCCCACAGTCAGAGGACATGGAGGGCTACAATACAAAGGGTGGCAAAGAGTTGGACATGACCGGGTACATGAGCCTTGATGTGGGTCCCCAAACTGGGGAGAATAAATCTTATGCACTGACCATGACCGCATTATCTATATCTGCCACTTAATTCTCTTATTTTATGGCTTCTTCAAGAAATACAATATATTTATGTTAAGTGTTAGTTGCTCAGTCGTGTCTGACTCTTTGCAACCCCATGGACTGCAGCCCACCAGGCTTTTCTATCTATGGAATTCTCCAGGCAAGACTACTGGACTGGGTTGCCATTCCCTTGTCCAGATGTAGGGACTGAACCTGGGTCTCCTGCCTTACAGGCGGATTCTTTAGTGTCTGAGCCACCAGGGAAGCCCACCAATATATGCATATATTTTTTAATTTGAAAATGCCTTTAGTCTACAGAAAGATTTACTATGAAGGCTATAATACAGGCACAAAGTTTTTATTTCTAAACCTTGAACTCATTGCTGAAGATATTTTTGGTTTCAGATAATACTTTAGAAAACGTAATTCCTAAAGATCAAGCAAGCTGCAGTCATTTACTCACAATTCTGGATTCTTTTATTAATGCTTGTATATATTCACAGTTGTATATACTCTTAAGTTACACATAACAGACCAGAGTAATCTTGCCAAAAGCAGCCTGCTTGACGCTGACTTTTTGGGAGGTGCATATAGTCCATCTCTCTGTGTTGTGAAGGCCTTAGCTCTCTGGTATATGACCCAAAATACCCACCATCAGTGTTATGTTTAAAATCTATCATCTTTTGAAGTCTGTCTCTCATTTCCTTATAAACATTTCCCTGATTCATATAGCCTCTGCATGGCAGAAAATCAGAGGTGATCTCTTCCTTTGAACTCCCAGAGTATTTGATTTTGGCTCTAATAATTTTTTTCTTTACCATTTTCTTCCATGTAATAGTGATTTGTGTGTATTTATTATCACTGTACATGGAACATTCTAGATTACCCCACAATGTTTTTACCTGGTAGGGTTGCAGGAATTATAAATGTGTGTGTATGTTCACTGTTTTGGGTTAAATGATTATTTTAAAGAAATGATAATTCTTGCACATTCATAATATTTTACTTTATAACACATATTAGTAAGTTTGTAGAATAGGCATTATTATGATGATTATTTTATCATTTTACCATCATAGGCATTGGGCTTTAACTAAAAGCTGAAGTAATTTATTTAAGTTACAAAATTAGTAGCTTTGTAGGATTGCAACCCTAGTTTTCTGAGCCTCTCATATTGATTTCACTTTATCAGACTTCCTCTTTTTAAAAATTTTAACAACTTAACTAGGTGGAAGGATAGTCTTCAAGCACCAATGTCATAGATATCAGCAGCCATTAGAGTGGATTCATTTATAAGATTAGCTGCCAGTCAATTGGGGAAGCAGAATACAAATGCCTGAAGGACGGGGCCACAGGGTGAGTTTTGAAGGAGGCAAGGTGGTGGAAAGATTAAACAAACAAAACACTGGGGAAGCAATACAGGGAGAAGAGTGGCAAAATTATTGTTTGATTATGAGTTCACAATAAACATTTACATTTCTGTCCCACAAATTTCAGATAGAAGAAATCAAAGATACATGGTATTAAAACAGTGGAATGGACCCCACCTCTCCCCTCTTCACAACAGCCCCTGACAATCATTCCTCAGAGAAACTTTTCTGTTACTGAATAAGTTAAAATTAAAAAATGGTTAATCTGATTAAATATATCAAGTCATTATTAGCATATGAAATAATATAAACTTTTCTTTCTAAGAACATGAAGTGTATAAGGCATTCTGAACATTCCAAAACAATTTCCATCTTTTCATTTGGTTGATGGCATTTTCTCTGAAGAGAACTTTCTGATGTGAAATTATACGCAGTGATTGCAAACTAGAAAATCTGGTGCCTTCACATTCTCCAACTTGTAAAATATTTCTATATATACACACACACATATGTGTGTGTGTGTATGTGTTATTCTTCTCTTCAATTCCTCTCGCCTTTCCTTGGATCTTTCCCTTTCCAACATGAATGTGGGATATAGAAATGCCAGATCTTGAAGAAGGAAACAAGGGAGAGAGCAAGGAAAGAAAGCAGGCAGGCAGACTGGCTGATAGTACTCAAGAGCGTAGTTTCCACAAACTCAGAGATCAGTGTGCAGAACCAAGGTTTGAGCCTTTCCTCCACATAGAAGCAACTGCCTCTGACTAAATCATTTCTGTGGAGTGACCTCTAACAGAAAGCTTTACATATGCTCATTTTGAGCATGGCCCAGTAGACCTACAAGAGATCACCAAGCATTAAACATCTGCAATTATTTGAATCTAGGACTATTTTTATTCATAAAACCACACTCAACTGAACTTCATTTATAGAAGTATTTTCTCATTCAAAATAATTTGTTGAACACATAATGTCAGGCAGGATGCTAAACATGAATCATATATAGATCTTTTTCTTATGTGACTTATTCTGATGGTTGTGTGGTAATTGGCACCTAACATATGAAGCTTTTTGATAAAGGAAATAGATAAAATTGACCAGAAAGAAGAAAAGTCTCCTACATCAGCTCAGATTCAGAATGACAATTCAGAGTTGTGAAAGCTGGCAAAAGACAGTATAAATCATCTTTTTTCTTTAATAGATCAGAAATAATTTATTTCAAAAATGAATACAATACAGCATTAACATGAGCATTTAAACACATTTGTTATGTTACAGGGCATCCCTGGTAGTTCAGATGGTAAAAGATCTGCCAGCAATGCAGACAACCTGGGTTCCATCCTAGGGGCAAAGAAGATCCCCTGGAGGGGGGCGTGGTAACCCACTCCAGTATTCTTGCTTGGAGAATCCCATAGACAGTGGAACTACTTGCAAGGCAGAGGTTCAGTAAAGTAGAAAGCACTGCCTTGAGTTAAAATTATGACCAAATCAGAAGAAACAAATCACTGGAATTTGTGGTAAAAAAAAAAAAAAGGTTAAAGACCATAGAAATTGCAAATGATGGTAAGTTTCTGTTGTTCAATATTGCAAGTGAGTTAATCTTAGACAAAATGATATTTCTTAAAAGTGTTGGAATAGAACTTGTAATGTACCTTCATCGTAAATATTACTAGCCCTTTCTTATAAAATATTCTCAATATTTGAAAATTGTACTTCACTCTTTTTTCGATAGTTTCATATAAACTCCTGAAATTGAGATAATAATACTAGCAGTTATCACTTTAAGCACTAAAGATCAGAGGGGTAAGCACATTTGCAAGTGTATCTTCTCCAGAAATGTATGCATCTATCACAGTTTATAGTGACTACAGGTAGAAGGGACCCTTTTCATCACTTGTTCCTTGACAGATCACTTGACAGACTAGGTGAAGTAATCTACAGATGGTCAACAACTTACAATGGGTCAATTTAGGATTTTTCACTTTACGATGATGCGAAAGCAAAATGCACTCAGTAGAAATCATAGTTTGAACGTTGATCTCTTCCCAGGCTGGTAATGTGCCATTTGATAATCATACGCTCTTTCTCATGATGCTGGGCAGCAAGCTATAGCTTGAAGTCAGCTATGAGATCATGAAGGCAAACAACTATTAATATTCTGTACCCATACAACCATTTTACTTTCAGTACAGTTTTCAACAAATTACATGAGATATTCAGCATTTCATTATAAAATCGTTTTGGGGGTTAATTTTGTCCAACAGTAGGCTAACGTATGTGTTTTGAGCACAAAGATAGGCAGGCTAAGCTATGATATTGGGTATTAAGTGCATTTTTGACTTACTATATTTTCAACTTTCAATGGGTTTGTGGGGCTGTAACCCCATTGTATGTAAGTCAAAGAATATCTATATTCTCTAAAAGATGAACACATCCAGAACTAATGGTAGGATTCTTGATATCAGAATCCCCCACCCAGAAACCACCACATCTATCTAAACTATGTATTTGATGCAAGAAGTCAACTGCTGTTCTTTCTTTAAAAATGTAGATTTAAGTCATTATTATTATTTGACAATTATATACAAGAATACTCACATAATCAAAACAGTATTAAAATTAAAGGATATTTGTAAAACTCTATCTTGTAAATAACTAAAGTGAAAGCTGCTCAGTCATGTCCGACTCTTTGAGACCCAATGGACTATACAGTCCATGGAATTCTCCAGGCCAGAACACTGGAGTGGGTAGCCTTTCCCTTCTCCAGAGGATATTCCCAACCCAGGGATCAAACCCAGGTCTCCTGCATTGCAAGCAGATTCTTTACCAACAAAGCCACCAGTGAAGCCCAAGAATACTGGAGTGGGTAGCCTATCCCTTCTCCAGCGGCTCTTCCCAACCCAGGAATTGAACCATGGTCTCCTGCATTGCAGGTGGATTCTTTACCAACTGAGCTATGAGGGAAGCCCCAAAATGAATAGATGTTGTTCATAAATACCAAGAATTTTTGTAAATAAATATTAGAGGTTAGAAAGTGTGTTTGGAATAATGAACACACCCATCAAATATGTATAAACATTGGTGACATATTCAAAAAGGCTTTTTTTTAAAGATGGATATAAATGTAAAGATAACTTACCCTAAGCTATTAAACACATAAGTTATGTCTGATTTTCTCTTTAGCTTCACTAACTTAATTAAAACCATAGATAATAAATCATATTCTGTAGCTCCATTTTAATTTCTTTATATTATTCATCTTAAATATTAGTTATATAGAATAAAGTTAAAATATAATAGATATTGAACTATGGAAATAATTAAGCACAGTGTTAACTAGAGTCAAAGTTACAATTTTCCATTGCTAAGAGTATAGCCGTAAGCACTCTACTTTCAATTTGTAGTAATAATCTGTAATATTTTCTCCCTCACTGAATGCATGTGTTCCACAATTGTGAATTTTCTTGTATGATGAATTGGACCAAGGAAAGGAAACCATGACACTTTTATGAGCATACTGGGAAATAATTGCATATAGAGATAATAAGGAGATGGCCAATAGAACATTATTAAATTATATTTGACAAATTCTTACAATGATTTCATAAATCATCAAGAACAGGGATTATATACACTCTTAGGATTCAAAAATACAGATGATATGAGGAAAAAATGTATTGATAATCTTGAGCACCAGCTTGTATTCTTAGTGTACCCATTGACTTGCTATTATTTCCCATGGGCATCAGTTTAATTTCCTACTTGTTCTTCCTAAGTTTGCTGGGAACATGAGAACAAAAAGGTGAAAGACTCAATATGATGTCTGGTACACAGAAAGTGTTCAACAAATGTTATAAATTTTATCTTAGTGTTTTTAAATTGAGAGTAAATGGATAGAATGAGAGAAGGAAAAATGAAGTATATGGATAAAAACTACCTGCATTTAAAATGCAGACTTGCTTGATCATTGTAATTACTTCAACTAAGACGAACTTCCACCCCGAACCATTTTCACTCCAGATGTAGAAAGATGAGAGGCATAAAAGATCATAGTGGATCCAAAAGATGACAGGAAGAGCCCCTGGAGGTGATGGAGAGCTTCAGCCCATAGTAACCCAGACTGCTATTTCTGTTTACTTCATAGCGAAGCCAGGCTGAGGTCTGTAGTTGTGAAGTTTAACATCAAAGGTGAGTTACCAATTCCATTTCTAGATAACCAGGATTAACTGCTCCACTGACATTATCCTGACAATATAGAATTCCACACAGGAGAAAATAAGGAATATGCTTATATCTCTATGAAAAAAAAAAATGGAACAATCATATTTAAAACAATGGGAAATATTTATCCTATCTTACTATCATTGTTAGACTTTTTCATTTCCCCCCTCAAGTGTTCTCAATTATAAAATTATCAGGATATATTCATAATATTTATTGAATGCTTATTTTTGTGCCAGATACTATATTGAGTCCTTTACTTAATGGTCTCACCCTCACAGCAAACTTAACAGGAGCAACAGAGAAGTAAACCGATGCTCATGGTAAACCACTTAAATGAAAGTAAAAGTATTTTTATTAGCTATCATTATCTTTTTTTGAATATTGAGTCTTATTTTTTTCTAAATATTTAGAGTAGATACATATATTACTTTCTTTTCCTTTTTAACTTAGAATAATTTTACTCAAATTGTTGCAATCAAATGAGTCACAACAGGTGGGGGAGAGAAGCTGATCAAGATTAAAGAATAGCTATGATTATCTACTACATGATTCAGGAGAGATGGCTCTTGGGAAGAAAGACAAGTCCCTAACAAGCACTGCTATACTGAATAACAGTGATTATATGTATAATGGACAATTATATGAAAGTCAGGACAATCCTAATTTCTTGATGGGAAAAATGGTAGTATTCCAAATGTAAACAGATATTCCCTGCAGTAGTCCTTCACAAATATTATATTAATATAATCTCTCAAACTTATATATCTCTCTTTATCAAAATAAAAATCTTTCCTCACTCAGAATCCTGTGAAAACGTAGATTTATTATTACTACTATCATCATTGTTTTTGGCCCTTCTGAACAAATTGTGAGCTTCTAAACCAAGAGTCAAAGCAATGATTTTGAGTAAAGCATATTTTCAGGAAAAATTACTAATAGAATTTTAAAGTACATTGTTAATTTATTCTTTTGAATTTTCAAAGCTAAAAAAGTATGAAAAAAATCAAGAATCAAGGTTACGACACAATGACAGTATTTAGCCATTAGTTATTACTGACCACATAGGTCAGGCAAGATTATGGTTCCATAAGCAAGTCGAGGGACAAGCATGTACCATTTAGTCCTAACAAATTCATTTTTTAATTTATTTGCTGAATAAGTATGCAGTGAGCACCACTTTTATGTATGGCCCTATAATTATGCATTTTGGGTACCATTTTCCTTAAATAACTTTGCTGAAGATCATTAAATCAATACTTCAAACCCAACTTGTACTGACAATAAAGCAAACACTTCTACCTTTATGTTTAATCATGACCACAGGAGTCACTCATACCTCCTCTTCTCCAGAACATGAAATTAGAGTAGAACGTTTTTAGTTTTAGCTTCATTATATGGAATTATAAACAAGCTGGCAGGACCAGAGCTAAAATCTGAAACAGGAGCTAGAAGCAAAAGAATAATATAAACAAGATTTAAAATGACACTACTTAATAGATTAAATTCTAAAGCACTTAAGAGAAATTAATTTACATACACACAATGCAATTACAAGAAAAGAAGAGGCCAGCATCATTAGGGCAGGGTGAAAGAAGACTCCAATTATAAATCATGGTGATCCTCACTTGACCTCACTTAGAATATTATTAGTCATAAATACTGTCTACGTATGAAATGAAAATGACAGAACTTCATATCTTTTATCAATATACTAATACGCATGTTAGAACTGATTATCTCCTTAATACTTCACACTCTTGAGGCTTCCCTACTATTATAATTCAGAAATGTATTCTGACACATGCTATTTTGTTTCAGAAATTTACTGTTTGAGAAACCTAAGGGCCCCTGGTGTTGTGACTCATGGAAATACTGTGTAGAGGACCAAAATGGACATGACGAGGGCGTCCTCCAGAATGCCTTTTGATAATCAGCCACTCTCAGGATTGGTCACACTCTTCCTTTGCACTAACATCCACTAGAGTACCTACCATATTGTAGCAAGTGTATCTGTATATCTGACTAACATCAGAATGTAAGAATTTCATAAACATTACTTAAATACACAGAAGAAAGAAGGAAGGAATAGAAGGGTGTATGAAGACTATGTGCAAAAGCATATAGAGTCACTTCAATTACAGAGGATAAGATGAACATGAAAGGATAAATGAAGGAAAGGATGCCTCTCTTAAAAAACTAGAAAACAAAGATTTCTTCTTTTATACTCTGTTAATAGGTTTAATTTCTTCCAGATATATAAATACAAAAATATGATTTTAAAGAAAGAGAGAGACAGATGAATTTATATAATATGATTCAGTCGGGGAAGTCATACAACAAAGGTCCCCTTGGCTGCTGATTTTATGACACTACCCTGTGTACCAATGCTCTCTTTTAATCCACGGGGGGCAGTGCACTCAGGGGGAACACTGTTTCTCTGCTCTTCAAAGGAAATGGAGGTAAATACTTCAGAGGGTTTGGATCCAGAAGATTCTTAATTAACTTCTAATCATGGAAATGCAAATCAACCTAAACAAATAGTCTAAAAACATCACCAAGATCTTTTATTGGCTTTAATTATGGATTTCAATAGACCGCTAGGCAGTAAACATCTTTTTGGACAGTAAAAACAGCCTAATGAACTATCTGACTTCCTGAGAACACTTTTAGTTCTAAAAAAAATATGTAAAAATACAACACACACACTCACAGACAAGTATAGTAAAACTGGAGAAATCAGAATAGGACAAGTGGTTTGTCAATGTCAATACCTGATTGTAATGATATACTGAAATTTGTAAATTGTAACTACTAGAGGAAACTGGGAAAACGGTATAAGAGATCTCTCTGAATTACTCCTTACAAGTACATGTGAATCTATAATTATCTCAATAAAAATTTCAGCTAAAGTATGGATTTATGACCTTGAGAGCTTTTAAAATACTAATTATAAAAAACAAAGCAAACAAATGTGTTTAACTGATACCATTATAGAAAAAATAATCAGCAATTAAAGCAAATATGAAATCTATCTACTTAGGTTCTATACAATTGCAAAGAGAGAAATCATCTAAACATTCACATATTCAATTGATAATTGAAGAACTGAAAATTAACAATATGACAATTCTCTTTTATTATTTTTGCTTTTTTGTAGAACTTCAATTATAATGTGTGTAACTCACTACTGATAAATATAAATTGATTATAACAGTCATAAGAAAATAATAAGAATTTGCAATATAAGAATTGTTTATTGTATAAATAACTAAGTATTCCTTTTTTGGAATCTAGCCTTATCCTGAAGTCTGAAAAAAGTGATTCTTGATTATTTTTGAAATATTAACTTTAAAATACTAATATAAATTATTAACTTTCTAATATTCAGAAATATTTAACAATAACACTTATTATTAATCTTCAAATATTGGTTTATTTTTGGAAAAATAATTTTACACATTTATAAAACATTAGCAATTTCTTCAAAATGTAGGTAATTTAACTGATAACTGACATTTGGCATCCATTTTCTCATCTGTTCCTTTTTGTGAGATTCAGATGCTATACTGAGACAGAAAGTCATTACAATACTGCAATAAAATAGTGAAATACAGGAGATACACTGCCAAAATGGATTTAATCTGCTACACTGTTTTAAATGGAAATATATTGTAAGATTATACATTTTCTAAAATGGCAACACAGATATTACTGCTCCCTGGTGAAAGATACTAAAATCTCCATTTATTTGGCTGGTGTAGGTATGGCCTTAGGTGTACACCTACAAGTGAATTAAATCTAATTGCTTATTTTCAGTTTCCTTGGAAAGTACTGCCTTTAAGCAAGATGTAAATGCATTTAAATGGGTATGTTCATCTGAAACTCTGTTCAATAAGTCAAGTGTTTCTTGCAATATAAAGATTCTTCTTTGATCCAGGATATTCATGATATTTCACTTAAAAGTACAGGCACAGCATGGTGGAATTGAAAGAAAGTATGTTTTGAAGTCAGATGGACATATGTTTGAATTCCAGCTTTGCTACTTAACAACTGTGAGATAGGATAGTTAGTTAAACTGAAATTCAGAATCCTCATTTATAAAACTAAGGGCAATAATACTTACCATATGATTTTTGTAATAAAATGCAATAACAAGGCTTAACATAAAGCACGTATGTCAAAAAGAATATTATATCAGGAACATTATTAAAACTTTGTATAAGTTTTGTCACATAGAGTTAATACAGGAAATTTCCCCCACTCCACTACTTTACAAATAAACACCAGATGCCTACTTTTGACACATGGGTTTATGATTTAACTTAGGAGAAGTTTGAACTTACAGGTCAGCAGGTAACAGTAAAACTACCCAAATTGACAGCCACAGAAAATTATTTCAAAATCAAGTAGTGTCATTGAAATGAAATTAATGCATAGTGTAAAAAACAAAATTCACATTCAACAACATACTTTCCAGTTAAATATCTTGATGAAATATAAGCAAAGGGAAAAAATCTTCCAGGTGTAATTTTCTGAATATGGGACCTTGTTGCTGATTCCTTACTTTTGACCATATGTTCATATTTTTTCTTTGATGTTAGGAAGCTTCATATAAAAGATCTACAAAAGGGATGAGGATGTGGTCTGTTGAAAGTAATTCTTTGTCATGAGATGACCGATATTTTCTATTAAACATTAAAATGCATGTTACTCAGCTTCTTTTAAATGCAAGAAGTCTTTTAAATCAAGGTCTCCCAAATAAATTTCTAGGAAAGGATTAAATCTATTAACTTACATTTTAAATTTGCTTTAACTCAGTTCAGTTCAGTCGCTCAGTCGTGTCCGACTCTTTGCGACCCTGTGAATTGCAGCACACCAGGCTTCCCTGTCCATCACCAACTCCCGGAGTTTACTGTCCATCGAGTCAGTGATGCCATCCAGCCATCTCATCCTCTGTCGTCCCCTTCTCCTCCTGCCCCTAATCCCTCCCAGCATCAGGGTCTTTTCCAATAAGTCAACACTTTGCATGAGGTGGCCAAAGTATTGGAGTTTCAGCTTCAGCATCAGTCCTTCCAGTGAACACCCAGGACTGATCTCCTTTAGGATGGACTGGTTGGATCTCCTTGCAGTCTAGCTTTGAGCAAGTTTTACATACTGTAAGGGAATCAAACCAGTCAAGCCTAAAGGAAGTCAACCCTGAATAATCATTGGAAGGACTGCTGCTGAAACTGAAGCTCCAATACTTTGGCCACCTGATGTGAAGAGTCAACTCAACTGGAAAAGACCCTGATGCTGGAAAGACTGAGGACAAGAGGAGAAGGAGGTCACAGAGGATAATATAGTTGGATGGCATCATCAACTTAATGGACACGAGTTTGAGCAATCTCCGGGAGATAATGACAGGGAAGCCTGGCGTGCTGCAGTCCATGGAGTTGCAGAGTCAGAAAAGATTTAGCAACTGAACAACAACACTGATGATAAAACGAATATATTATTACCAGTATGAATTTATCATATATCATAACTAACACTTTGTAGTACCTACTATATGCCAGGTACTAAGCTACTTTGCCTTCCTTGAATTATCTTATTTAACTGTTATAAAAACAATAAGAAACATATTATTTTCATTTGACAGATGAACAGTCTGAGGATATGAGATTAATTTGACCATGTTCAGAAAACCTTGCTCAAGAAGCAGAGCCTGCATTGAGGCACCTGTAAATATGAACTTTGCATGTTAAAAATCCTCCAAAAAAAATCCCTCTGAATATATTTGAGCCCTCCTCAAATCTCTGGTTAAAACTGATTACTAAATTATTTTGATATAAAGAATTATACCATGTAAAATAATCTTTCATCTTAAAATAAAGTAGGGAAGCACAGAGACAGACAGAAAGATGGAGAGAGAAAATGAAACAGAGAAAGAAAAACAGAGAAAAAGAGAGACAGATGGAGAGATTAAGAAAGTGAAAGTGAAAAAGAAACAAATAATCTGGATAAAACAATTCAAAGAAAAATTTGAAAGGGAATACTGAGGAAACTAGAGTTAATAAATAATATTTATGAGAATATTAAAATAATAAACTATGCAAATAATCTGCTCTTTAAAGTTGAATAAAGTTCAAGTTCTTTGGGCAGTCAGAGAAAATACAAATGAATAATAAAATAAATAACTGGATAACCAAGAAAGGGTGTAGAACTAAATATTCTTCTGGGTACACTTACGGGATTTAACACTTGTAAAATGATACAAATATCCACGGTCTGCTTGGCTGATGTTGGTCAACTTTGTGTTAGGGCCCTGTGACTCTTTCCTACACCAATACAATTATAACTTTGAAATAAAAGAGGTATATAATAAATCCAAGGCTCTTTCCTCTAGCTCACAAAGGTGCATGTAAATTGTTGAAGGTCAGTTTTACGGGTTTGTTTACAATATATCATAGTCATGACTACACATAAAAATTGTCCCAGAGAAAATAAAAACATCTCAGGCAAGGTCTTACTCTTTTCCTCAATGTGTAGTCACTGCAATGCAGCTGTGGGTACAAATATACAGTAAATTAAAACATCTAGAGTAGAAAATTTTTAGAAAGTCAGTCCTACAATGTTTACTCTGAAGAAATTTCCACATGTGGGTGGTCCTGGTGTTTACATGGAAGAACAAGGAGTCTCTGCCATTGATAATTCTCCAATGTATCTGTATTCAGCAATTTCATGTGTCACCATCCCTCTTTCAGGATCAAATTAAGGTGTTTCATAAAATTAACTGAAGTATGTAAACCATAATGTGAAACCATTTATTGTGCCTCAGCGGAATATAATTTAGCTGTCACTACTGAACAGAATACGGACATTTTGTGAGCAATAAATATAGAGAGAGAGCTCATAATTTTACTGAGCTATTCAGGCATCCCGAACTATCTCTTTGGGTTGGGAAAATATTTCTGCGATGAACTTACAAACAAAAGGTGCAAGCGGCAGAAGAAAATACAAACCACCTCATTGCTTTAACTCAGATGAAGCTAAATTTTTAGACAGATCAAGAAAGAGCAATGACTTTGGGATTCTAAAAATACTTGCAAAAATAATGAATAGAGTCACAGATGAAGTTTTGAACATTTTGTTCATGATAGTCTCCAGTATCTTCTGGCCTCTCTGAGATAGACAATGTTTACAAATTGAAATATAATATTAAAGTGCTGAAAAGGTCTAGGAGATTGTTCAAATGATATGGTGATAGCATGTCAACAGTGTCCCAAACATAACATCTTCCATCCAGAATAAATAAAGACTATCGCTTTGGAATAGGAATATTTTTCCTTCCATTGAAGTAAAGGAGTCAGGAAAAGATGAAACTAGGCTCCCTTTATCAAGGGGTTTTTAAAAGCATCTTAGGAATACAGTTCTTTTAATCCTCAAGATAATCTTATAAGGTGAGTATCATCATACCTGTTTTACAAATGCAAAAGTAAAGGTTGAAAGAGAACTTGTCCTGGTCATGATCCCGACCTCAAATCAATGCCTAAAGATTATTCCACATCACTCCCTTCCTTATTAAGGGATGTATACTCAATATCATTCTCAAAATCATTAAGAATATACCATACATCTGGTTTTTAAATTAGCAAGAGATGCCTTGTTCATCGGCAAAGATCTGTTGTCAACAAAGAGCCTATACTAGATATAGTATTTGAACAAAGCTATTTTGATTTTTAACTTTCTATCAGAGAGATTAACAATTCATTCCTCATTTGAGAGCTGAAGCTAGTAATAAAGGTGACAGACCTTGGTAGTCTGGTTTTGTAGTCTGCATCTAAGCAAAGGACGAACTGGTAACAAGTATTTTGAGAGAAATTAAAAAAAAATCTGAATTAACCCTGGTATCATTGAATCAACCATAATAGACTTTAACTGCAATATTTTACCATCCTAAGAAATGAGACTAGCAGATTTTCAACTTAAATTTTTTACGACTATACTATGATAGAATAATTATTGGATCATGATTATGAGGATCCAATTTAGCAAAGGGACTCCCAACTAAAGAAGCTTTGAAAATCACTACTATCCCCATGATTTTAAGAATATATGGCAATAACTCACTATCTCGATCTATGGAATACAATAATCACAAGGTAGTAAGAGAAGCATTCACAAATAATACACTATAGCTCAAGGGAAGATTCTTGAACTGGAGCAGACTTTTTGATTTGAGGACTTTGAAATGCCCATTTTATTGGGTGCATTCCAAAGCTCTCCCACAGCTTCCAAAAGCGAGCCTTAGTCCTATGATTCTTCTTGTCTGACACCCATTCTTCCCTAACTGCCCCCATGTTTTAATACGAGTCTCCCTAGCACTAATCATGCTAAAGGTATGTGATCCTCTGGCTATCTTATTCAGACTTCACAACTGAAAATAGCACTCAAAGCCAACAATGTGTCTTGTGTTCATAAATATGTCTTTAGAATCAGCTTGAGGAATTTTCATTGTTTGTAACATGGACAGAGCCCCCATTATCTTGGTGCAAATAAAAGTAGTTCTTAACAGAAATCTGTTTTCTTTACTGAACATTATGAAAGGCCCCCTGACCTTCAACTTGAGGAGTATAGCATTAGGAAAAAAAAAAAAAAAAAAACAGATAAGATTCCACAGTAAACCATGAAAAATAGAAGAGAGACAGGGGAGAGAAAAGAAACTTGGCAAAGAACATCAAGAGTTATAAACAACTCTTCTCTCCTTTTCTGATAATCGGACATAGACTACCAACAATAATACCTTGAGACTAAAGAAACTTTGCTATGGAGAAAGTTAAGAAATGTTAAAACAAACCACGTTCATTATTAAATGGTAAAATTAAAACAGCAACATTAGAAGTCGAATTACATTTTATTCTTTTAGAACTTGGGGCTAACTAATACATAACTTACTCAAGGTCTAATACTATGTTTCAATACAATGCGGTTTCCAACTGCATCTTTGTTTCAGCAAAATCTATGGCCCGTTAAAACTTTGAAATATTCCATAATTCTCTAGAATTCAGAGCTCTCTGTCAAGACCTATTGCCTGGGCAGACAAGTTTTCATTTCTAATTAAAATTTTCATAAAACTGTGCAAAACCACATTGAATAAAAATAACAGATCAAAAAAGTAAAATCAAATTCCTAATTTTGAAAACAATCATAAAGGGTTAAAAATAATGTCACAGTGTGGTCATTTTTGCAACGTGAAGTCCATGAACATAAATCTCCAGTGTCCAATGTAGCATGCTTCAAAATGACTCTAATCAGAAAGCAGACAGAGCTAAACTCTCCCTCGGGGGCTGAACGTCTGAAGTGAGCTGAGCACCTAAAATAATCAGGTGAATATAGATGCTATAATTTCCAGAAAACCTCAGTCCTTCCAGGCCTGAGACTGACTACAATTTCTTTGAAATGCTGAAAAGAAGCCCAGAAAAATTAAAAAAATTTAAAAAAAGATTACTTTCCAGAGAATCCAAACTGTAGACTGTAATACAAAGGTCAGTTTGTTTCCAAAGTAAACAAAATACTCCATTTGTGTGATGGAGTACATGTTGAAATCCTGTTTATTACCTGCAATGCAAGAGTAAGTTTCTGAAATGCTTCCTCAATGTCTTTCTCTGCTGATATGCAGTCAAATCTGGTTTAATCTTGGTTGTCTCTACTCATTCGGAATTAGAATGAATTTTTGAATCACTGGCTGATAAAAGATATGCAAGAAATAGGACTACCTCAAGTAGTATGTGTTAATTAAAAACAAACAAACAACCCACAACTGTGGTTTCTAAGTAGAAATACAAGTTACTTGGGAAGCAAACTGATTTTAGTTTATGAGTTATGAAGCTTCTATGGAAATCTGGATCATAATGTAGAGTAGTTATTTATTTAATGGGAAAGAAGCCAATGGCAGAGCCACTTGGAATTTCCAGTCTATTTATTCCCCAATAATACGCCTTCATATGTTTGATTCAAGACCTTATTTGAATACTGTGGGGAAAATTATAAGCGCCAAATGCTGTTCTTAGGGGATTGGCCATGTATTAGGAGAATGCCATCTTATGATCTCAGTGTTACTAATCTCTGAAAACTTACTGTTACTATAGACAACCTTCCTTTGGTCATTTGGAAGAAGGCATTCTCCTGACTCCCTTTATTCTGTGCCCCATACTACAGCCAAAGCAATCATTTCCAGCGGTAAATATTAACCATCCCTCCAGCAGCTCAGACATCTCTTCCCCTGTTTTCTTGCTCTCCGCGTTTCACCCCCACTTCTTCACCCTGAGCCCCTCACATGTGCCAGGGACCAGGCACTGACTATCACTTCAACCTGCGCAGTCCTCTTTCTCTAGTTGACCGATTACTAACTCCTATCCTCAAGCCATTCCTCTGGAGAAAATGTCCTCCTCTTATAGCACTTACCTTCTCATGGGGAAGGAAGGAAGGAAAGAAATGGAAAAAGGGAGGAATGAAGGGAGGGAAAGAAAGAAAGAAAAGGAAGGGAGAAGAGTGAAAGAAAGAAGCGAAAGAAAGAAAGGGGAAGGAGGGGAGAAGGCAGTAAGAAAGGAAGAAAAAGAGAGAGAAAAAGGAAAAGGGAGGGAGAAGAGAGTGAAGAGGGGAAGCAAGTAAGGGCTTAGGGAGTTTACAGAGAAATACTCAAGAGTTGTCTACAAGATTGATACAATAGTTTTTGTGTTCTTCTGGTCTTATGACAAATTATGATGGGAACTGGTATGATACAGCTTCTAAATTCTCTAGAAATCTGTTATACATTTTCTTTATATAGATCTCCTCTAAATACACAAGAAATCTTTTAATTTTTTTTTTCCTGAAGATGGTCTAAGAAGTCACAGTCCTTATCAATCAACAGTCGGAAGAGAAAGTTGGCATTTTCTCTCTTCAGTTGGCCCTTATAGACTCTGAAGTACATCGTGAGCACCTGGAGGGGCTTCTGTGTGCACTGTCGCAGTTTTCACCAAAACCTATAAACATCTCTTTCAAAATTGTTCATTTGGGGACAGTCTGATTAAACTATGCCCATGAGCGTTACAAAACAGGCAAAACAAATAGTATGTATATGGTCTTCTTTATCATAGCGGTACTTAAGGAAAGTAGTTTCAGGTTACCCGTATTGCATATGAGGATTTTTTTCAATGGTTTTGTGTCATATAAATGTTGAGAAATATATTCAAAGCTTATTTAGTCTTCCTACACATGAATCAGATTTGGAATCCGACTTGTTAATTCTAAACATTCTTCAATTTTCTGGAGGCCTCTAGGAATTTATGTTAAAAACATAATATAGTTATGAACACTGATGCAGTTTTACAGATATTCCTCCCTGCCCAACGCACACACCAATCTTCCAATACTGGGATTTTAGCTATATCCTATGCCTCTTTCTGGACTTCCCTGTGGCTCAGATAGTAAAGAATCTGCCTGCAATGTAGGAAACCTGGGTTCGATCCCTGGGTAGGGAAGATACCCTGGAGAAGGGAATGGCTACCTACTCCAGTATTCTTGTCTGGAGAATTCCTTGGACGGAGGAGAGCCTTGCGGGCTACAGTCTGTGGGGTCACACAGAGTCTACCACAACTGAGCATGCATGTACGCATACATTTATTGGGCTTCCCAGGTGGCGCTAGTGGTAAAGAACCTGCTTGCCACTGGTGATCACTCTTATTTTCTAGTTTCTCCCATAGCTCCCATAAACCTACCAAAATGAGTAGGAATTACACACAGCAGAGTAAGTAATAACAAGCCCCTGAATATATCATTCCACAGGTACAATTATGTGACTAGTGTAAACCATTTAATCATTGCAATTTAAGTCAACAGGAACTTGCCGATGTTAGTATATCCTTTTTATTCCACAAAAAGTTGAACAAAAGTAATATGTACGCAAGTAAGCATTCTTTAGCAATAGCAGGGAAAACTGTACCACACCAAAGAAAAATTTATTATTTCCATTAGCTTTTTAAAATATGTAAACAGTAATTTCTTTTAGAAGAATTAAGAATTATTTCCTGTTCTGGAACTATAAAACTCCTAGAATAGAATATAGGCAATAAGTTCTTTGACATTGATCTTAGCAATAGCTTTAGGAATCTGACTCGTTAGACAAGAGAAACAAAAGCAAAAATGAAAAAAATGGGCCTACATTAAACTAAAAAGCTTCTACAGAGCAAAAGAAATCAGCAACAAAACAAACAGACAATCCAAGCAAATGGAAGAAGATATATGCAAATCATATATCCAATAATGGTTAATGTCCAAAATATATAAAGAACTCATCAAATCAACAACAACAACAAAAAAAAACAAACTACTCAATTAAAAAATGGACAGATGATCTGACCTAATAATATTTCAAAGAGACATACAAATTGCCAACAGGCACATGAAAAGATGTTCAACATTACTAATTATAAAGAAAATACAAATCAAAACTATAGTGAGACATCATTATCACAAAGAAAAGAAATAAGAGGCGTTGGAAAAAAATATGAAAAACGGCAATTCCCGTGCTCTGTTGGTAGGAAGCTCCACTGTATGGAATATAGTGTGGAGATCCCACAAAAATTAAGAATAAAAATATCATATGGTCCAGTACATACTTCTGGGTACTTACCTGAAGGACACTAATTCAAAAAGATATATACACCTCTGTGTTCACTGCACATTATTTACAATAGCTAAGATATATGAAATAAAGCTAAGAGTCCATCAATGAATGAATGGATAAAGATGTGGCAAATAAACACACACAGTGGAACATGACTTAGCCATAAAAAATGAAATATTGCATCTTCAACAACAGGTATGGAACTTGAAGGCATTATGCTAAGTGAAGTAAGTCAGGTGAAGAAGGACAATATCAAATGAATTTCACTGATATGTGCAAAAGAAAATAAATGAAATAAATGAACAAATAAAACAAAACCACATAGGTAGCAAGAATAGGTTGGTGGTTACCAGAGGGGAATGATGGGCAGGATGAGGGTAAAATGGGTAAAACAGGTTCATCTGTGTGGTAATAGAAAGATTTCACATGCTAGCAAGGTAATGCTCAAAATCCTCCAAGCTAGGCTTCAATAGTACATGAATTGAAAACTTCCAGATGTATAAGCTGGATTTAGAGAAGGCAGAGGAACTGAGATCAAATTGCCAACATCCGTTGGATCATAGAAACAACAAGAGAATTCTAGAAAAACATCTACTTCTGTTTCAATGACTATGCTAAAGCCTTTGACTGTGTGGATCACAACAAACTGTGGAAAATTCTTTAAGAGATGGGAATACTGGAAGACCTTACCTGCCTTCTGAGAAATCTGTACGCAGATCAAGAAGCAACAGTTAGAACCGGGCATGGAACAACAGACTGGTTCCAAATTGGGAAAAGAGGACATCAAGGCTGTATATTGTCACTCCACTTACTTAACTTATATGCAGAATACATCATGTGAAATGCCAGGCTGGATGAAGCACAAGCTGGAATCAAAACTGCTGGGAGAAATATCAATAACTTCAGATATGCAGATGACACCACCATAATGGCAGAAAGTGAAGAGGAACTAAAGAGCCTCTTGATGAAGGTAGAAGAAGAGTGAAAAAGTTGGCTTAAAACTCAACATTCAGAAAATTAAGATCATGGCATCTGGTCCCATCACTTCATGGCAAATAGATTGGGAAACAATGGAAACAGTGACAGACTTTACTTTCTTGGGCTCCAAAATCACTGCAGATGGTGACTGCAGCCATGAAATTAAAAGATTCTTGTTCCTTGGAAGAAAAGCTATGGCAAACCTAGTTAATGTATTAAAAAGCAGAGACATTAACTTGCCGACAAGGGTCCATTCAGTCAAAGCTATGGTTTCTCTAGTAGTCACGTATAGATGTGAGAGTTGGACCATAAAGAAGGCTGAGCAGTAAGGAATTGATGCTTTTGAACTGTGGTGTTGGAGAAGACTCTTGAGAGTCTCTTGGACAGGAAGGAGATCAAACCAGTTAATCCTAAAAGAAATCAACCCTGAATAATCATTGGAAGGACTGAAGTTGAAGCTGAAGCTCCAATACTTTGGCCACCTGATGGGAAGAGCTGAGTCACTGGAAAAGACCCTGATGCTGAGAAAGACTGAAGGCAGGAGGAGAAGAGGACAACAAAGGACTAGATGGTTGGATGACATCACCGACTCATTGGACTTGAGCTTCAGAAAGCTCCCAGAGACGGTGCAGGACAGGAAAGACAGGTGCGCTGCAGTCTATGGGGTCGCAAAGAGTCAGACATGACTGAGCAAATGAAGAACAACAACAGGACAGAAGCTAGACTTCTGGTGATGAGCATGCTGCTATAGTGCATGCAGACGTCAAATTATAATTATGAACACATGAAATTTACATAAGGTTATAAACCAACATGGGCTTCCCAGGTGGCACAGTGGTAAAGAATCTGCCTGCCAGTGCAGGAGACACAGGAGACTGGGCTCAATCCCTGGTTCAGGAAGATCCCCTGGAGTAGGAAATGTCAACCCACTCTAGTATTCTTGCCTAGAAAATTCCATGGACAGAGGAGCCTGGCAGGCTACAGTCTATGAGGTCTCAGAGTCAGACCCAACTGAGCATACAGGCATGCATACATTTACTGGGCTTCCCAGATTCTTCCCATGGTAAAGAATCTGCCAGCCAATGTGGGAGATGTAAGAGATATGGGTTTCATCTCTTGGTCAGGAAAACCCCCTGGAGGGGAGCATGGCAAGCCTCTCTAGTACTCTTGCCTGGAGAATCCCATGGACAGAGAAGCGTGGCAGGTTACAGTCCATAGGGTCACAAAGAGTAAGACATGATTGAAGTGAGTTAGCACAACACACACAACATAAACCAACATCACCATAATTTTAAAAAATCATGTCGTATGACTCAAGGGTAATAAAATTCAAAAATCAATAGGACTCGAATTTGTTGGGTACACATCATTCTATTTGATGAATAGAATGAACTGGTTCTTCCTGAGATGATGTGCTCACTTGGCCCTGAGTGGTAACCTAAAGGAATCTCAAAAGAAAAAATGGCTGGGTGTTCTCTTGCAAAAAGGGCACATGGCAGCTGATTGGTGAATTTGGATGCCTGAGGGGCATTCACTTAGAAGCAAAGTGTGCACTGTTACTCTGTATGCTGGTAAGTAACTCTGAAACTCAGTAATTTGATTTCATCTTGGTAATATATAGTAATTATCATAATCATATCAATAAGTTAATTTATAGTTATAGATGATGGCAAACTTATGTTCAAATTTTACCTGCTGTTATGTATATTGTCACCCTACTTATTTAACTTACATGCAGAGTACATCATGAGAAATGCTGAGCTGCAGGAAGCACAAGCTGGAATCAAGATTGCTGGGAGAAATATCAATAACCTCAGATATGCAGATGACACCACCCTTATGGCAGAAAGTGAAAAAGAACTAAAGAGCCTCTTGATGAAAGTGAAAGAGAAGAGTGAAAAAGTTGGCTTAAAGCTCAACATTCAGAAAAGTAAGATCACGGCATCCAAACCATCACTTTATGGGAAATAGATGGGGAAACAGTGGCTGACTTTATTTTTTTGGGCTCCAAAATCACTGCAGATGGTGATTGCAGCTATGAAATTAAAAGACGCTTACTCCTTGGAAGGAAAGTTATGACCAACCTAGACAGCATATTAAAAAGCAGAGACATTACTTTGCCAATAAAGGTCCATCTAGGCAAGGCTATGGTTTTTCCAGTACTCATGTATGGATGTGAGAGTTGGACTATAAAGAAAGCTAAGCACTGAAGAATTGATGCTTTTGAACTGTAGTGTTGGAGAAGACTCTTGAGAGTCCCTTGGACTGCAAAGAGATCCAACCAGTCCATCCTAAAGGAGATCAGTCCTGGGTGTTCCCTGGAAGGACTGATGCTGAAGCTGAAACTCCAATACTTTGGCCACCTGATGTGAAAAGCTGACTCATTGGAAAAGACCCTGATGCTGGGAAAGATTGAGGTCAGGAGGATAATGGGATGACAGGGGATGAGATAGTTGGATGGCATCATCAACTCAATGGACATGGGTTTGGGTGGACTCTGGGAGTTGGTGATGGACAGGGAGGCCTGGAGTGCTGCAGTTCATGGGGTCGCAAAGAGTTGGACACGACTGAGCGACGGAACTGAACTGAACTGATGGGCTGAGTTGTTCAAATTCAATGTTCAGAATATTGAAATTCAAATGTTGAAATCCTAACCCACAGTACCTCAAAACGTGACTGTATTTAGAGACTGGCCTTTCAGCTAATTAACACAACACGAGGTCATGTGCCCGGACCCTAATTCAATATAACTAATGTCCTTACAAGAAGAGGAGTTTAAAACAATGGCACACACAGATAAAGGACCATGCAAAGACATGGGACTAAGATTATAAACCAAAGAGAGAAGCCTCAAAGAGATCCACCCTGCTGACATCGTGATCTCAGGTTTTTAGTCTCCAGAACTGTGAGAAAATAAATATCCATTTAAACCATTTAAACCAACCAGCCTATGGTACTCGTTATACAAAGCTGTATCCATAAGCTTCCTTCATAGCCCTATCAGTTTCATAGAAATTCAGTCTCAGGAGCCACCCCGGAGCTACAGGAAAACTCAAAGCCCAAACTCAAAGCAAATAGATGCTTCATTGATTCCCCCATCCAGGCTCAGGGTCTTCTTCCATGGCTCTCTGAATTTCTTATAACAGAGGGGTCCATACACCGTGTCACCCCTACTAGTTTACATTCCATTTCCCCTCCGAGGAGACCTCAGAGCAAGAACTGGGTCTACGCCGTGCTGTGCTGTCTCCTCAGTCGTGTCTGACTCTTTGCGACCCTGTGGACTGGAGTCTGCCGGGCCACTCTGTCCATGGGAATCTTCCAGGCAAAAATACTGGAGTGAGTTGCTTTGCCCTCCTCCAGGGGATCTTCCCAGTCCAGCGATCGAACCCACATGTCTTATGTCTCTTGCATTGGCAGGCGAGTTCTTTACCACCAGCACCACCACGTTGACACATTTTTGTAAATACTACACAGACTTTATAGCAAGTACTGAACAATTATCTCTGAAATATAAGAAACCAGAAAATAAAGGAGTTAGATTAGCTAATTTTTAAGATCCTTCAAAGCTCTGATATTCTATAAAGATGTAATTTTAATTCTGCTATGAGGGGCCACTCATTGTTCACAGCTGAACTCAGGCTGCATCTCTTTAAGATGCAGGTTTTGTTCAGTCAGTGCAGGGGTCCTGAGACTCTATATTTTTAACATGAGCTCCCAGGTGATGCTGATGCTGGAACACCTTGAATAACAAGGTCATAAAGTTCAACATAAATCCAAGAACCAGCTTTTGATCTTTAAAATCCCACTCTTACAAGCCTATAACACTTTAAAAGTAATAGAGGGCAATAAGAGACCCTAGGTTGGCCCCCTTTAATGAGACTTAAGCACCAGTTGTAGAACTTAAAAAAAAAGAAAGCTCTACCCCATTATAATACCTATAATACATCTATGTAAACCTTTTCAGTATTCACTCTTTGAGTGCAAAAACAAGAGAAAGTTGCCTTTTTGTTCCTCAGGTATTTTTTGAAATTTATACTTCTGTCCTAAAGGCGACATCCCCTCACCCACAACCAGTTGCCAGGTAATCTTTGGGAAAGTGGAGGCTCTTTTGAAGTTTAAGATTGAACAAGGAAAATACACTTTCAGAAATACTAAATGACTGCACAAGCTGAATCACTCCTTGACCCTGGAAACCTTCTTTGTGAGGTTTCTGAAGTGTGAAGTATGCCCAGAGAGAGGAATGTTATTTTTATTTATTTAATAAATACTCATCCCACTTTTTTATGTCCCAGGCACCATTTTATGAAATTGATTAAGAGCCATTCAATCCTTATAACAACTTTATGAAATACATACTGCTACCACTATTTTAAAAATGATGAAAGGCATAAAGAGACCTAACTCAAGCATGGTCCCATAGCCGGTAGGTAGAGATTAATTTACCATGTAGAGGACAGCAAGGGCTCCATGTCACAACGAGAGAGAAAGAGGAGAGAAATTAGATGCCCACCTATGAATTTACAAACACTTTCTCTCTCTGCATCCCAACTAGGACTAAACATAAACTAGACAATTTTGTCTTAATCATGATTTTATGGAAGTAAGACATATGCATTGCTACATTTGTTCCTATTTTTATTTGAAACACCTAAACACAGACTTCATTTTCCATGAGCAAATTGGGTGTTTTATTCAAACTCACTATTTCTTTGGTACTGATTTTCTCAATTTTAATGTATCTCTTTGTTGATTACTATTCTCAGTGTTTTAAAAAAGACTCAACATTAAAATCTCATTATAGAAATAAAGTACAAAAATAAGAGACTAGCCAGGTAGTTTCTAGATTTAGTAGTTGGGGAGGAAAACTTTAAAAAAAATATTAAAACCAACTACACTTGTCAATTAGTATCTCTTATTCACCTTTGAACATTTATCTGTGTATAAATGTATCCTGTATTTCTTTCACAGTAGAAAAGAATATGAAGACGTGTGAATGAATCCAAATTTTTATGTCCTTATTTTTTCTTATTTTTTATGGCTTTAACATACACATCGAGTTCTATCAGCATTAAATATAAGGTTCTGGATGAATTAAATACAAGTATTAATTTTGAATAGTTGAGAGCAAAGGACAACAGGACAAGAGTGAGGTTTTCCAGAGAAAGGGGAAGAATGTTCCTATCAAAAAGCAAAATGTCAGTTTAGTTAACTGTAGTAAGAATGTCTGACATTGAAAAAATAGCACTATCACCTCAATTTTCTATAAAAATACAATGAATTAATTTATCAGGAAATATTTGAGAGCTGAAAGAACAGAGTTCATCTATACTTTACACCTGTGTGGGGATTGTTCAATTCACATTTACTGAGCACTTATGAGGGCAAACAGGCTGATAAAAATATGTCCATGTATTAAAATTCGTAAATGCACAACCATTCAAAATTCAGGCTTTGATTACTTTAGATGTTATTTTATCTATAAGTCAACTACAGTGGCTGTAGACTCACACTATTGTTAGCTTTCTTAAAAGCCCTTTGTCTGGGCACCGCACCATATCAGTTTGTCCTTTAGATAACTAGGGCATATGTTTTCTATGCCAGATCTATAGTAGCTCAGAGATATCAAATTGTATATGCTATGCTTATTTTTGTAAAAATTACAAAATCAGTTTAATCTCAGGAAGGATGTGAGAATCATATCACCTAACCACCTGGTACTCTGTATTTGAAAACTGAGTTACACAATCCTCATTCCTATTGATCTGACATTGACCAATTCACCACTCTAGTTTGTACACATGGAACATGAATCTTGGAGAGCAAAAATCTCTCCTGTCAAATAGCTATCTAAACCTAAATGAACATAGGATTCTATTTAAAAATTAACATTCATAACACACTCATGAGGTGACTGGCATAGAAAGATCCTTTCACCTTTATCATATTGCTAAATATCTCTCAAATATACATTCATTTTCAAGGAGACTTTGTGAAGTTTGCCTTCTTCAAAGCTAATAGACCTAATAAAACTGATAGTTTAGAGGTAACTGTGCTAACAGAAACACAAAATATTAAAAATTTGGAACAGGAACCAAACAAAGACTATTTACATCCTCAGTAGCAAATGTACTCCTAAAGAAATGAGGAAGGAAATAATAGCAAGTTTTAGTGAGGGTCTGTGTGTGTTTAGTGAGGGTCTGGGTGTGTTTTATTTTGTGTGAAGTACATAAAAGAAAAGAGGTCAAACATAGGTTTTAATGAGACATTGTAGAGTTTTACAATTGTTAAATCTGGTGTCGGCTGCTGCAGAAGGTTGTGATTGAAAATTTTCCTGTGGAAAAAGAAATGTCACAGTATTTTGATAAGCAAGAGATGAACTTTTTTTTTTCCCTTGTGCCATCAGCAAGACGAAAAGAACAAAATGCATCATTTATAACCCACAGCTCGACCATTATCTCCTGGTGAGACACTTGTTTTAAAACACACAAGGACCTTTTTCCCCCCCTCTACAAAGTCTAGAGCTCTCTGCGAGGCTCCTTCTCCCTTAAAGCCATGAAGGTAAGTTGACACTTGTGCGGCCAAAGTTTCTAGGCAACCACAGAAGGGCACTCGTCCACCCTCCAGGTCACAGCCAGTTCTGAAGTACAGAGGAAGCATACGAACAGCATATGTCTCTTTGATCACAGATATCATCTAAAACTGATGTGGAGAGAAAATCCTGTTCAGCACCAAAGGCTTTACAGTCTCTTTTTCTGACTTCAACCACTGTGTAAAGAAAGGGTACCTTGCTCAAATTATTGGGCTGAACATTGCTCAGTGCTAACACTGAAAAGTCAACGAGTGTGTGTAAACGTGTATATGTGTGTGCATGTGTGTGTGTGTGTGAGAGAGAGAGAGACACCCAAGAATGTTTCTATGATTGCCAAAGCCATGACAAATTACATAAGGCAAAATTGGATGAAGTGTTTGGTGTAGTTTAGACATCCTTATTCTTTATTTATTCACTCTGCAAATGTTTTTAAGCAGTAACTTTGGGCACTGAGAGTATCACTGAGAATCAGAATCCTTCTTGTCTTCGAGGATTTAAGGTACAAATATGTACAATTTTGTTGACCTTACTCTATCAAGAAAAGTTTACATTTTATTTAGCAACTAATCTATCTTGGTAAACTTTCCAGCATTTACATAATTACAGTCCCCTGCTGCTGCTGCTAAGTCGCTTCAGTCGTGTCCAACTCTGTGCAACCCCATAGACGGCAGCCCACCAGGCTCCCCCGTCCCTGGGATTCTCCAGGCAAGAACCCACTGGAGTGGGTTGCCATTTCCTTCTCCGATGCATGAAAGTGAAAAGTGAAAGTGAAGTCGCTCAGTTGTGTCCGACTCTTTGCGACCCCATGGACTGCAGCCTACCAGGCTCCTGTGTCCATGGGATTTTCCAGGCAAGAGTACTGGAGTGGGGTGCCATTGCCTTCTCCAACACTCCCCTAACAGCCCTCAATTATACAACATAAGCTCCTTCCTGTGCCTTTTGGGATCTCAGGAGGGTTAATATTTAACAAGCAAGGGTTCAGAGGCTATGAGAAATTCTATAAATCATCACTTTTTATTTGACACAAGGTCTTCCCTGGTATCTCAGTTGGTATATTGAATCTGCCTGCAGTGCAGAAGACCAGGGTTCAATTCCCGGGTCAAGAAGATCCTCTAGAAAAGGAAATGGCAAACCACTCCAATATCATGGCCTGGAAAATCCCATGGACCAAGGAGCCTGGTGGGCTGCAGTCCATGGGGTCGCAAAGAGTCGGGCATGACTGAGAGATTAACACTCTAGGTAGATACAGCTTTAAATTGAAGCAATGTAAAATGGTACAGCCTCTATGGAAAACAGTATGGCAATTCCACATAAAATTAAATACAGAATTATCATATGACCCAGAAATCCCATGACTGCTGGGTATATAAGTAAAAGAACCGAAAGCAAGGACTCAAACAGATATTTGAACAATGCATTCAATGTTCATGGTTACTTCCCTGGTGGCTCAGATGGTAAGTGTCTGCCTGCAATGCAGGAGTCCCGGGTTTGATCCCTGGGTCGGGAAGATCCCCTGGAGAAGGAAATGGCAACCCTCTCCAGTACTCTTGCCTGGAAAATTCCATGGACAAAGGAATAACTAGGCTACAGTCCATGGAGTCGACACGACTGAGTGACTTCACCTTCACTTTCAATGTTCACAGCATTATTCACAATAGCAAAAAGGTGAAAGCAACTCAAGGAACCATCGTTGGATGAATGAATAAGCAAAATGTGTTATATGCAGACAATGGAATATTATTCAGCCTTAAACAGAAAGGAAATTCTAACACATGCCACACCATGGATGAAACTTGAGGACATTATTAAGTGAAATAAGCCAAGACACAAAGGGACAAATACTGCATGATTCTACTTAGATGGTGTACATAAAATAGTTAAATTGTATAGAGACAGAAAGCAGACAGATGGTGGGTGCTAGGAGCTGGAAGGAGGGAGGAGTGGAGAGTTTTGTTTAATGGGTACAGATTCAATTTGGGAAGATGAAAAAGTTCTAGAGATGGATGGTGGTGATGGCCACCCAACAATGTGAATGTACTTGATGCCACTGAACTGTATACTTAAAAATGGTTAGAAGAGTAGGCTTTTGTTATGTTTGTGTTACCACAATAATAAAGCTATAAATGGCAAAAAAATAAAATAAATAGATTGAAGTAATGAAAAAACAAAGAGGTTTATTCATGGAACAATCTGAAGTTAGTCAGGTCTAGAGCATGGGCTGCTACACATGGTCCACACATTCTCACTGCACTGTCCTGCCACTATTCTGGTTGATTTTGATCACAGAAAGTCTGGACATCATTACCCTGAGCTGATGTCAGGATGGAATACAAATACAACATACAAAAATAACTCACTAATGAGTCAAACAGTCAACTGATTGATGATATTATCCTTTGCATAATAAATCAACTGTTATTTTAAGGTCACAGTTCCTCTAAGGTCAGTATCTGCAGAGAATCTTACTAGCACTGTAGAAGGCATCTCCAGCAGGGAGATGCAGTATTTGTCTCATGCAACAGACTAGAGAAGAAGTTGCTCATTCAGAGGATTTACTTCAAGGCTCTGGATGCCATAATTTTTGATGTCTAAAAATGCATAACCTTAGCATCATTCCTGGTTAGGTCACTGCATGCTATCAATCCTACCAATGGTGAAGACACCCAAGACTGGGACAAGCAGTGAGTCTACAAAATACTAGGAGGTGTAGAGCACAAACAAGTGGATTGGTAATAAATAGCCTGTCCTCTTTTGTACCAATCTACCTTTTTATATCTTTCAATAGAGGCCAAGTAACATCAAGCTCATGTTCTCTGGAGGACCAGTGTAAAGATAAGGTCTTATACAATCTGAATATAAAAGACTCAGAATTTTCCTTGTCTGCATTTGAAAAAAATTATTGGATAATCCTTTTCCAGGAATGGCACATAACATCTGTTGAATAGTATGTGCAGAGCATTGTAACTGAGTATTTTCATTTCATGATTTCAAAAAACAACCCTGAGATAATTTTATTCCCATTCTACAGACCAAAAAACTGACGTTAAATTTATTTGCTCAAAGTTAAAGCAATGGCTAAAGTGGAAAGTTAGACCTAGTATTTAGTTTTATCAGACCATTATGCTATATTTCTACTCATAATGTTTCCCTAATGTATCTAATGAATGACAGCCAGGAAGCTCCACAGAGGAGCAACGCAATTTCAGGATTAAGAGAATAAGCTTTGCAGTGGGATCTAGTTAGGTACTTATGCAAAAGCTTTCAAATTCCAAATTTGCAGACCCAAGTAGAGAGGTGAAAATTATAATTTCAAATTGAAATAACAATGTCTTAACTCTACACATAAGTATATTTTCAATACAATTTCTCAATATAAGATTATACAGACTTGAACTCAGTTGATTTAAAAAGCACAATATTTTTATTCTGATTTTCAAGGCTATATTCTGTTCCCAGTAGAAAATAGCAAACTTTAGAATGGTTATGAGTGATGAGTCCAAAGATTTTGCTCACTCAAACATTTATCCTTATTTTTCCTTTTAAAATTTTATATAAGTAATGCCTGAGTATGGTTTTATAAAGATCCTCTAAAAAATCTTTTTGAAAAGTGAAAGTGTTTCTTCAAGCTTCCTTTATTCCAATTCTCTCACCAGTGGCCAGTACGTCCACAATTTGAGATATCACATTATTTTATTTAATTCCAAATGGCAAGCCCATTGACTAAACATTTATCAAATAGCCCATTCTACTTCACTGCTTTCATATGCACTTCTTGCAAACCAAATACTCATGCGTGTGTGAATCGATTTCTGGATAGACTCTGCACTACTTTTGTTTAATTTGTCTTTGTTTACACTAATATATAACATAGTGATCTAATTATTACACAGATAATAAGTTTTTAAATCTGTAGAGGGCAAGTTCTTCCTTCAGTTAGCTGAAAGTTATACATCTTATTACTATTCTTCAAATAGTGATCCTGAAATATTTTAAATTTCCTTATTGTATTCTATGATTTTTCTATCAATTCAATGACTTAAATCAGCTTGTATAATACCTATATAATTTCTTAAAGTCACTAATTATATACTGTGTGACTGTCTCATTACCCTCTTATTCCCCTTGGGTATACTCCTCTGAGCTGGGAGTTTCACTGAAATGTTCTTATTCTTCAGAGTAGTTTTTTCTTGAAAGTACATGGACCTGTATTTCTTTTTATGAACCCAATTCTATTTCATTTCTGTTTTCTAGAAATTGCTCACAACTTCTGGGTTTAGTGATGACCCTCTCTCCTGTTTTCCAGATCATTGTGTGTATGTGTGTATATATACATGTCCTTCTGACAATCATATGGGATTTGAGACAGGGATTGTGGGCACAAGGGCTTCCCTTGCAGCTCAGTTGGGAAAGAATCTGCCTGCAATGCTGGAGACTCAGGTTCCATTCCTGAGTCGGGAAGATCCCCTGGAGGAGGAAATGGCAACCCACTCCAGTATTCTTGCCTGGAAAATCTCACGGACAGAGGAGCCTGGCAGGCTTATGGTCCATGGGGTCACACAAGAGTCAGACATGACTTAGCAACTAAACCACCACCACACTCAGGTTACCATCTTGAATCCTGATTCTTTTAGCAATGTCACATTTTTAATATATTGTAAGTTGTTCATTGTCATTTTCATACAGTAATTTCTCTGACTAGTCAGGCTGGCACTCAAAGTCTTCAGCAAGATTTTGCACACCTCTATTACCAGCTTGTCTCACTGCTTTAGAGCTCCAGTTACCCTCTTAGATTTCCTGCCATCTGAAACTGTCCATAGAGCTTTCTCCAACTGTTATCTAAACTTAGGCACTCTCTGCATTTGAAATATCTCCCTATTAATTATCCTTACTTGAAAGTCCACCTCAAAAACCACCTATTCCAAACAGCTTTCCCATATTCTTCCCACCCAGGAATAATGTCTGTCCACTCCCAGTACATCACTGGAATATTTTGTTCCTCTATGACAATGCTTATCATAATAAATCATCTGCTACTATGCATGTATCTATCTTCCTAACTAGATTAATGTTGCTGGAAGAAAGGGACTATGTCACATATACACATGTATTTGTGTGTATGTCTCCACAATGTTTAACTTAATCAGGTTGTACTGTTATATATTTTTTCCCTTAAACAATGCTACAAAGCTTATCGTTGGATTTCACAAGAAAAATGTTGATTCTATTTTTCCATGCTCTGCCTTCATAGCCCATTTAAATTAATAGGTAATTGACTTGTGTGACTGAGCATGTGCATAGTAATGGAGAAGTGGATATCCAACTATGATAGTAAATGCTCTTGTGATCTCTTTGTTTTCTTGAATTACAGCCTATTTACAATACTGTGCTAATTTCTGCTGCACAGAAAAATGGTTGTTTTACATATTATATATTATTCTTGTGATACCTTTCTACACTGAGTGATTACATCAGTTTACATTTTTTCTCTGTTTAGACACATCTTTTTCTACCTTTCTTACTTACATCTTGCTATTACAAAAAGGAACTGGCCTTTATTTTGCTTTTAAGTGTTTGTCTTAACTATGTCCTATAAATTTGTATAAATTTAACACTTAAATATATTTACCATTTTGATTCTTTTTCATCAATTTAACAGTTATTTTTAAAATTTCATTTCCCTTTGGAATACTCTTTTCCACATTAACAGGTTATTTGTGTTCCTAAGAACATAGTTTATTAAAGATTCATGTTATAATTTTTTAACAAATTCATTTTTAAAATAGTTGTATTTGAAAAGGAGAGTTAGAAACTAGAGAATTTGAAGCCAGCACAGGAATTTCAGTGACAAAGATAATCCTTTGTTTTAAATTTTTAAAAAGGGGATAGGAGAAAATTTTTGCAGATGATGCAACCACAAGAGCTTAATTTCCAAAATATACAAATAGCTCATACAACTCAACAACCACCAACTCTATCCAAAAACAGGCAGAAGACCTAAATATATATTTCTCTAAAGAAGGCACACAGATGGCCAATAGACACATAAAAAGATGCTCAAGATCACTAGTTATTAAAGAAAAGCAAATTAAAACTACAGTGAGGTACCACTCATAGCAGTCGGAACAGCCATCATTAAAAAGTCTACAAATAACAAATTCTGGAGTGGAGAAAAGGGAACCTCCCTAGACTATTGGTGGGAATGTAAGATGGTGCAGCCCCTGTGGGAAACAGTATGGGGGTTCCTCAGAAAACTAAAAGTAATATTACCCTATGATCCAGAAATCCCACTCCTGGGCATGTATCCACACAAAACTCTAGTTTGGAAACCCGTATGTTCATAGCAGTACTAATAGCCAAGACACAGAAACAATCGAAAAGTCCACTGATGTTTGGGTGGATAATATATAATGTATATATATACTACATCTTCTTATATACATATATATAGATGCATAATCTATATATACATATATAGATGCATATGTATATGTCTATATATAATGTATATATAATATATATGACTATATATATATATAACGGACATATATATATAATGTTGTATGCATGATCATTCACTAAGTCATGTGTCCGACTCTTTGCCACCCCATCACTGTAGCCCGCCAGGTTCCTCTGTCTATGGGGCTTCCCAGGCAAGATACTGGACTGAGTTGCCATTTCCTTCTCCGGGGGGTCTTTCCTGACCCAGGGTTTTAACCAGTATTACCTATATTGGTAGGTGGGTTCTTTACCACTGTGGAGATGGGGATGGCAACCCACTCTAGTATTCTTGCCTGGAGAATTCCACGGACAGAGGAGCCTGGCAGGCAACAGCCCATGGGGGACACAAGGAGTCAGACACGCCTGAGTGACTAACACACTTTACCACTGAGTCACCAGGGGAAGCCCTCATATGTTACTCAGCCTCAGAAGAGAATGAAATAACGTCATGGGCAGCTACATGGATGGAGCTAGAGTCTGCAAAATGAGTCAGAGAAAGACAATACTCATACAATATCACTTATATGTAGAATCTAAAATTCGACACAAATGAATCTATATATGTAACAGAAACAGAATCACAGACATAGAGAACAGACTGGTGATTGCCAAGGGGAGGGGGCTGGATGAAGGATGGAGTGGGAGGTTGGGATTAGTGGAGAGAAGCTCTTATATAAAAAAATGGATAAACAACAACAATATCCTTCTGTATAGCACTGAGAACTATATTCAATATCTTATGATAAATCATAATGGAAAAGAACATAAAAAATAATGTATATAAATGTATAACTGAATCACTTTACTGTTCAGCAGTAATGAACACATTATAAATCAACTACACTTCAATCAAAAAAAGAAAAATATATTTTACAGCTCTACCTATCTAACACTTATTGGAAGTTAATAGGTTAATCAAAATGTACAAAATCACATCTAAACATTCCTGAATGAATCTTGAAGAACACACAAAAGGAAATAAAAATCTAAGTCATCAATAGTAAGGTCAAACACTTAAGACCATTAATGAGAAACCAAATCAATGAGGAGCTCAAACCATGTCATCGTGTGTCCAAGTGCTATGTGTGAGAAAATTTATTTTTTCATTATGTATGTGAGTTCCAAATCTAGTTTGATTATAACTCAAAAATATCTCCATGATGCCAATGTGTTTCCTAATTTATTAACCATAATATCTCCAATCTGTGTTATGAAACTCATGCTGGGGCAAACAAGTAAACAGAAGTAAATGGAAATCTAGGATCAGCAGAATTCCAATTCAAAAGTACTGCAAACTCTTTAGAAGTCTTTGGGAGGAGGGATGCTCTAGGATTTGCTCATGCTCTCCTTTATTTTCCAGGTAGTTTACCTTACTTTTCACAACAAAACTATGACAAAATCCACACATACTTTCTGTACTCATCACACCAATTATACATCATAGCATACTATCTTAAGTACATGGGTCCCAGAAATGGGTTTAAATCTCAATTTACTAGCTATACAACATTAGACAGATTACTGAACCTTGTTGAGCCTCAACTTCTTCATCTATAAAATGGAAATTATAATCATACTTACCCCATGAAGCTGTTGAGAGGATTAAAAATTTTTAAGTATGTTTGCATTGTAGAATGGTGCAAGATACATTAGCTATATTTATTATTCTTGTCCCCAAATCCTAAAGCAAAGTTGCCCTTAATTAACAAATATTCAAACACTTTGTTGCCCTTTCAATATATTTCTTCATGTCTGCATAATTGTCACCAGGAATATCACAAAGTAATAACTTTCCCTAAAATTGTCCTCTATTTCAATCTCAAAGCATCTCAGCATTGTCCATGTTCCAATATGTAGAAATCAAAACTGATTTAAGGAATACTATATTGTCTTGCTAGTCTAGGACATAGTTTTGAAATGTATTCAGTGTTCAAATAGGTTTTTCCTTCATGACAATTACATTTAAAAGAGCTTATTGCCACTGAAACCACCTCCTTTCAAGCCAACTCTGCCTACTTTTCTCTCCTCATAGCACTCATGTGGTTGTAACAACACAAAGGAATCTGCATGATTTCAGTGCATGACTCATTTCCAGCAAATCACACACACACATTCTCAATTTTTCATGCATGAGGGATGTGTAAAACTATAAAAATGTTTGGACATTTGAGAAGACTAAATCAACTGAGAGTAAGCATTGTATCAAATCTACAAGTGAAATTAAACTTTAATTTAAATAAATAAATGCTACCATTAAAAAGGAGCTGCTCTCCATCTGAGTTAAAAAGATGAAGTATAATTGTGTCTATTTGTTAATAGATCCAGCAAGCACAAGGAAATTCAGCAGAGGCTCCTGTACGAACATGTTGATGATTCACAGGTGTGTAGGCATGGTTTGTAAACACAGATGGAAAGGGTGACAAATAGATGAATATATCAGTTACAATTGTGGTCTGCCCCTCTTCAAAGACGGCATTTATTTTTCCAAATTCTTGGATAGTTACAAAAGAGGTGTCTATGGGATGACAAAGATGTTATCAATATTCAGAGTGTCTCTGACTGAATTAACTGAGATAAAATCAAGTTGGTACCAAATTTTTTTTTAAAGTTCAATTATTTTATTATCTGTGTTATGGTAATAAAGTAAATATTGGCTAATTCTGAAAGGACAAACAATGATCAAGATTATAAAGAATGATTGTTTTTATTTATATCATCAAGTTGTCAAGGAGAATAACTTTTCACAGTAACAAAATACATGTTGACTATATTTAACACAATTGAGTCAGGACCCCTCTTGCCAAAGAATTCATTCACTGAAACTAATGGTCTCAACCAAACATTTTGTTACTTAAGACTCAACAGCTATTATCCTTGACAGTGGCGATATGATCTAGTTAAATCTTACTATGATTTAATGCAAATATCAAAACATGCTTAAATCCATGATGTGATTTTATTCCATATTCTTTGTTCTCAACTAAATTACTGAAGTGTAGTGACTTGCCCTACAAAACTTGTTTTACTTAATTTTATTTTTATTCTATTGAAGTATAGTTGACTTGAAATAGTATATTAGCTTCAAGTATACAATAACAGTGATTTGATGTTTTTATAAATTCTATAACACACAAAATTATTATAATATTATTAACCATATTTCCTGTGCTATATATTACATCTATGTGAGCTATTCCTTTTATAATTGGCAGTGTGTACCCCTTAAGCCCTTTTACCTATTTTGCCATTCACCCCTTCTACTCCTTTTGGCAATACTGGTTTGTTCTCTGGATCTGTGATTCTGATTCTGTTTTGTTATATTTTCTAATTTGCTTTGTTGTTTAGATTCCACATATAAGTGAAATACAGTATTTATCTTTGTCTGACATATTTCATGAAGCTTAATGCTGTCCAGGTTCAGCCATGTTGTCGCAAATGACAAGACTGCACTCTATTTTTATAGCTGAATGATATTCTATTGTATGTGTGTATATATATATATATATATATATATACACATATGTACATGTATACATATATGGTATATTGCACAGATTGCATAAAGAGATATATATATGGTATAAAGCATATAAATACATGTATACATATACAGTATATTGCATAAAAATTACACTGTTTTTCATAGATGAGAGATACCCTATTGTGTGTGTGTATACATATATATACACACACATATGATATATATGTATATATACACCACATCTTCTCTATCCAGTCATCTGCTGATAGACACTTTAAAAATCAAAAGGAACAAAAGTCAACAAATAACTGAACATTAATCAAGAAATGAGTTAAAAATCTTTTTTGTATGACTCTGGATTGAGAATAACCCAGTGGTTAGAGCAAGAGCTAAGAGCAGAAGGCATGTGCTTGCAGTCCTATATTACTAACTGTGGGACCTCAGATTCTTTTCCAGGAAAATGGGGATAGTTGTGCCTATTTCATTGGAATGTGGTAAAAATTACAGGTAATACTCTGGAACAATGCTAGACACATAGTCAGCTTTCTATAAACATTTAATATTTTATCTGTCAATACTGTAACAACTGTATTAGACATACAGCGTGGCAAACATTATTGTCAAAGGAGAGAAAAGAGAAACAATTGGTCAAATACAACTATTCCATGTGCTGCAAGATATTTGTTTTATCATTATAAATATTCAAATACATGCCCAACTTAAGAATAGCCTGGACCATCAGACAGGTCTTTTCCTTAAATGCTGCTCAATCTCACTGATAAAGAACAACCTTTTCAAAAATGAAAAATACAAGTGGTTGCTTTCTTTAATGATCATCTTTTAGAGCTGTTTAAAAGTATATCCAGATAAGAACATCATTTTCAAATATCATTTGTCTCCAAATATATCTATCCTACACTATTGCTTACATTTCCACTAATTAAACACTTTTCAAGAGGAGACCATCTAACACATGGGTTCTCCTCCTAGAATCCATTCCTTCCCTCTCTTCCTATAATTTGTATGGTTTAAGAAAACTAATCCCCTCCTGTCTCAGAAGGGGTAACTCATGAGACATGACTAAGGCTATTCCTTCTCTCCTCCATAACACCTTTTGATTGGTTCAAGAAGTTGACAAGCATTCAAGTCAGAGCAATCAAAATCAATGTCAAGGACTTTCAAAAAAATGCCTAGACAGAAGAGCTCCTCAGGTTTGGTCTGTGTAGTGTGTGTGTAAAGGGCCAGACAGCTTTGCTGCCATGAGGAAGACTGATCTAAGAATACAGCTGAAACCCTAAACAGGGCAGAACCAGGAGATTAACAAAGAACTAGTTCCTGTACCCTAGAGGTATCATGATCTTTTGGCATTTTCAGTCACATCAACCAGTCCTTTCTCTATAGTATTCATATTAGGCTTTGTTATTTGTTACAAACATTTTCTAAATAATAAGAAATACAAGAATAAAAGAGTAGGGACTGAGGATCTTAGCTTAAGAATCTAAAACAAAATATTGACTAAACAAGCTAGGTATGACTTTGAGTCAATGGTTGTTCCCTGGAGCTCTTGGTCTTACTCCTCGCTACTCATAGGATGGTTGTGAAGATCAAGTGGAAAATTACATGCAAAGTATATACACAGTGCCTGGTGCATACAACATAATGCTTGATCCTCCTCTTTATACATGTCCCATCACCTTCTGAAGAGAAGATGGACAGTGCCATCAGAGTTAAGCATTTCTAATACCACAACCAAGATTTACATGAGAAAAAACTGAATGTGTATCAAAACTTCTAACCTTAACTACATATCTTTCTATTTAATCAACAGTTATATACATTTAGCACTAACAGAGTTCCACAGTCTTAAACAGGGATACTGTTTAGTGAATGTCCTCTCCCATCTCAGCACTTACCTTCAAGGCTTTCCAGTTTCCTGAGTTACCGAAGATGCTAATGGTACCCCTGGTCCTTCAAATACCCATTCACATAATTCCTCATCTTAATGAATTTAGGTATCTTAGACTGTGAGATTAAGGGTTACTTCAATGTATTTATTCACACCAAAATTGACTAAGAGCCTACTATGTGCAGGGCCTTGATAAGCTCTGGAGATACAACCAGAAACAAACAAACAAGAAGTCAGTCCTAGTTTGTGTCTTATTGAGCTTTGAGTCTACTGAGAAAGGCAAGCAACGCTCAAACATCACACATGAATTGCAATTGTGACAAATGCTAGACAGAAGAGCACATGGTAGGATGAATACTCTAAAAACAGAGACCCTTAGGGAGGTCAGGAGAGCTTTCCAGGTAGAGGCGGTAGTTGAGCTGAGGCTCAGAAAAGGGGGAACAGAAGAGCGTACTTCTGTCAGCGAGAATAACATGTCATGGGTGGCAAGGAAATGTGATGGTCCCAGATTCCCACAACAGTCAAGAGAGCTGAAGAAGAGGCTGGAGATTGTGAGGAATTCACATTGTCCACAGCTGCAGTACACCCTAGGCGTCTACTTAGTGGGACTATGCATGGACTGATGCCCGATACATGTAGGCTGCAAACGTAAATTGCAAACTATAATTCATCAGCACACAATCTCTGTCAGAAAGTCAATGGTGTCTCTTGGACTTCAGTGTTTATCTAAGTGCTATCTGCATCACAACTATCCGGCTTTCATCTGTCTGTCTATCTCTCTGAAATCTCTACTCTAGACCAATTTATTGGAAGTCTTTGTGGGTGTAATCTAGAAATCTACATATTTCCCTGTTTCCCAATGTGACTCATGCTCATCATACACTGAGAGCTGGCAATTACAGTATCATTACTCTTGGAAAGGAATTATTTATTTGACCCTAAGGAAACAATTCAAATAAGTCAATCTGCACATTAATAAAGCAGAATATTAGCTCTTTTTAAAATATACTAAATATTACAAATAAATTCAATGTTTTTGTAAAGCCTATATGAAATCTCTTGTAAGTGAAAACAACTTTAAAAATACAATTTCATAAATAATGATTTCAATACTTGAGGAAGGATGCAGACAGGAAGGAGAAATGTAAACATAGCCTCCGTTTTTCCTAAAAGTGCTAAACAGCACAGTGTATAAAGGAATTCTGTCTGGAATAGATGTGCTTTTTACAGAGCAATTTGGAGACTTGAACAATAGAGTTCTAGTTTCCCTTATTCTACATTTCTACATTTAGGATACTAACTATTGGATGTGATAATGAACATGAGATCAGAGGAAAAGGGATTTTTTCCCCCCATGAACTCCTTATATAGACCTTAAAAAACAGGCATCGCTTTGGATCAGATACCCATTATCAATTGGGACAGAGAGTGTCTGAACCACTATTATCTGCAAATGATTCATGAGAGCAGGTATTTCGCTACCTGAGGATTTTAGTGAATCCATAAATATAAGAAAAGACAGAAGCTGGAATTCATAAAGGGCCTTGAGCAATATCTAGGAAAGGAAATTATGTCCAATCTGAAGAAAAATGTAATTTACCAATCTGACTCACCTGTTCTTTTACCAGTAGGGTCTCTTTCTTATTTACCAGCTGTTTTGCATGTTAGTTTCTGTTTCACAATGGAAAACACAAAAGCTTCCTGAAACTCTCTCATCGGGAAAGCAGACTTTCAATTAGGACAATAGTAACCTTATAGAGATTCACAAAGCCATGATTTAAAAAAGGGAAACAAGCTATTTCTATATTTTAAAAATACAAGAAAGAAAAATATTACAACAAGCACACACATACACACACATATATACATATATATTGGCATATGATATGTAGGCTGATATAAAAATCTCCCAATACCACCTTCCCTATTAAAATTCTTATGGTAAGAGCAACATACTGCCATTTTAGAATAAATAAAATTTTCCTCTTTTGGCTTTACTGCCTTATATCAAAGAATGGTTATTTGACCAATTAATTTACAGAAAAACAAACAATATACTTCCCTGACATTTATAAAGTTAATAATGCATATTAAATCATTCAAAAATTTAAGGGTATATTTTTCTCTTTGCAATACTTTTAAAAACACATCCACCCTTTAACATAAATAAAATTTCTGAAGTCTCACCATTTATCAAAGACAACTTAAAAGCCAGAGTAAAGGAAAAATTTACAACGCATGACTGACTATTGATTTTATGTGGAAATAAACAATCAGTGATACAAAATGCAAAAATCTGATTTTTTTCATTATTACTACTATACATAGACTGTTCTCCATGTGTCAAACACGGTACTTAATGTTTTACAAAACAATACTGCAATTCAGTCTGTCAGGTACTTAGTATTATTCCCATTTTGTAGAAGAGGAAATGAGACCTAAGGTCAACCAGGGTCAAAGCTGAAATTTTTACACATGACCTTCTGATTTCAACACCCATGCTCCTCAGTGTAAGATACGTAAATGTGATAATTTTCCAAAACAGCCCAATAATTTAGGCTACTACTGAGCTCTCAATATCTTAAGGTCATTTCAAGCATATAATATTTATGGCCTTTTGTGCACAAATTTCACTCTTGAGTGCCACTAGCATAGGTTTGCTGGTTTTGGATTACTGATTTGATCTCTACAGTTCAAGTGATTTCCATAAGGAAGAGCATGTAACACTTGTAGCTAATGGTTCAGGTTATAATTTTGTGACCTTAAAAGAAAGGCTTTTTCCTCTAAGGAAATTACTAGCTTAAACTGGATTATTTGACCTTTCAGTACTAAACTCTTACCCACTGAAATAATTCACCCACTAAAATTCCAAAAACACTGGTATCAGATGAATGGAGTGAAGAGTTCAGAGGGCATCTAAATCAAATACTACTGTCCACTTAAGTAGCAGCATTCCCTAGAATCAAAGTAAAACGGAGGCTCATGACAATCATGCCATAATTTGGGATGGCTCTGGCAATCACTTTCTAGATATAAAACTGAGAAATACTTACCCATCTCCCTACCACAGAAATTGATTTTTTTTTTTTGGGGGGGGGGTTGGAATTTAGTCTTGATACCTATATAATGCAAATGGGACCAAAAGAGGTAGCAACTTATAGTTCATCAGTTATTTACCTCTTAGTGAATAGGTTCCCCCAATTTGATTCCTGGGTCAGGAAGATGGAGAAGGGAGAGGTTACCTACTCCAGTATCTTTAGGCTTCTGGTGGGAGACCTGGGTTTGATCGCTGAGTTGGAAAGATTCCCCGGAGTACGGCATGGCAACCCACTCCAGTAATCTTGCCTGGAGAATCACCATGGACAGAAGAGCCTGGTAGGCTACAGTCCCTGAGGTCACAAAGAGTCAGCTATGGCTGAGCGACTAAGCACAGCACAGAGGACAGGTTTATTAGAATCTTTCTTGGGAGAAAATGCGTTTGTAAATGAGAACGTGAATGAAAGATGGGAATCTCAGGATCTTTCAGCGTGAAAGCCAGTGAAAGTCAAAGTTCCTAAGTGGTGAAAAGTGAAAATGAAAGTCGCTGAGTCAGATCTGACTCTTTGCAACCCTATGGACTATACAGTCCATGCACTTCTCCAGGCCAGAATACTGGAGTGGGTGGCCTTTCCCTTCTGCAGGGGATCTTCCCAACCCAGGGATTGAACCCAGGTCTCCCGCATTACAGGAGGATTCCTTACCAGCTGAGCCACAAGGGAAGCTCTCTAAGTGGAGAGAGGCCATCAGTGGAGAAGCCGGGAACGCCGACAGCCTGCTCCTCCCAGGCTCATCTGGACACGACTCACCAGTTCTGAAGACCATTCTTGCTCTGGAAGCAGACTCAGTGGTTGGTCCTGGCACTGACTGAGCATTCCTGAGTGCTCCTGCGAGCTTTCATTAAGGGGTTCTGCATTGCCACAGCCCTGCTGTCTCAAACACCAAACAACCACCAATGGGGCTGACTGCAGACATGTAAGCACACTGAACCTAGTAGACAAATTCTGAGGAGAAGGGTAAAATTTCTTAGGCAGTGAACATATTTTGAGACCTTCTACATCTTCCATCTTTTTAGACCTACTTGTAGAGCATATGAAGCTGGACATTCTTGAGGCATCAGAATATCAATTCAGCCCCTGAAAATCCTCAACCCAGTGCCTGACTCTGCAATCCAGTTCTTCCTAATTGGAAACTTGACTATTATACTGTCACTGGAAAGGGTTCTTTAGACAGTTAATGACTTGAATAAGCCAATGTTTTATTGTTAATAAGTTAATAATGAGTTATTCTGCAACCTCTCTGCAAAAATGTCAGAGAGAGAAATTCCAATCACCTGCATCATGTCTGGATCAAGATTGCTGGAGAGAAATATCAATAACCTCAGATATGCAGATGACACCACCCTTATGGCAGAAAGCAAAGAACTAAAGAGCCTCTTGATGAAAGTGAAAGAGGAGAGTGAAAAAGTTGGCTTAAAACTCAACATTCAGAAAAATAAGATCATGGCATCTGGTCCCATCACCTCATGGGAAGTAGATGGGGAAACAGTGGAAACAGTGGCTGACTTTATATTTTTGGGCTCCAAAATCACTGGAGATGGTGACTGCAGCCATGAAATTAAAAGACGCTTGCTCCTTGGAAGAAAAGTTATGACCAACCTAGATAGCATATTAAAAAGCAGGGACATTACTTTGCCAACAAAGGTCCAGCTAGTCGAAGTTATGGTTTTTCTAGTAATCATGCATGGATGTGAGAGTTGGACTAAAAAGAAAGCTGAGTGCTGAAGAACTGATGCTTTTGAACTGTGGTATTGGAGAAGACTCTTGAGAGTCTCTTGGACAGCCATTGAGATCCAACCAGTCCATCCTAAGGGAAATCAGTCCTGAATATTTGCTGGAAGGACTAATGCTGAAGCTGAAACTCCAATACTCTGGCCACCTGATGCAAAGAAGTGACTCATTTGAAAAGACCCTGATGCTGGGAAAGACTGAAGGCAGGAGGAGAAGGGGATGACAGGGAATGAGATGGTTAGATGGCATCACTGACTCAATGGGCATGAGTTTGAGTAAACTCCAGGAGTTTGGTGATGGACAGGGAGGCCTGGTGTGCTACAATCCATGGGGTCGCAAAGAAATAGACACAACTGAGCTACTGAACTGAACTGAACATCATGTTATGATACCTAGAGGCCTTCATTGAGGGTGGAGTATATAGGGAGATCAGAAGTGGAAAGAGAAAATACCTTTTGTATATCTTTATCCATAATTTATTTATTTCCTGACTAAATAGCGTTTGCCACCACTTCATTAGAGTCGGTCAGTTCGGTTCAGCCGTTCAGTCGTGTCCGACTCTTTGCTACCCCATGGACTGCAGCACGCCAGGATTCTCTGTCTATCACCAACTTCGGGAGCCTATTCAAACTCATGTCCATCATGTTGGTGATGCCATCCAACAATCTCATCCTCTGTTAGAGAGTCATGTATTAATACAAGATAAAGTAAGATTAGATTCAAAGTGAAGCAATATCTTGGAAACAAAAAATACACACAGTTCCTTGTGGGAAGTGCCAGAAGAGCTTAACTAACCTACCCACAAGTAACGTTCCCCAGTTAATAAAGATGTTTTTATTTTTACTGTATTCATGAAAGTAAAGTGATGAAAATCATTTTATGTCTATACCCACATAGAGGGGAGAGGAGACTTAGCTCTCCAATGTTCTCCAAGGCCACTTATTTAGATTCAGAAGACTGCAATCATAGTTTCTTCTGTGGCAAAGGAAAGAGAGGCATAAGATTGCATAAAGGGTAACAACAGCTCAGTATTTAAATAGTAGAGAAAGCTGTGGAAGTTGAAGTAGGACTGGCTGATCTCAGTTACTGCTCTGGGACTGGATGGAAGCTTGCCAGATCACTGTATCCCATGTCTGAATGATCACATAATAAAAGAACACAGACTAGCCAGGGAACATATCTGCTAATTGTATGAATGTGCTATTGATCAAACACGCCCATTTTATTTTATATATGTACTACATGAAGAGTAATCCTTGTGCTTTATCTTCTGCATAACAATCTGCCCCACCAATTACCATTAATTTTATTTTATCATTGGTAACCAACTCAATATAAAGAAAATGTTTCATACCTACTACTTCTCTTCCTTAAATGACTTCTAGTTTAAAAAAATAAAAAGAAAAGAACAAAAAAAAAAGGATAATGTAAAGTTCAGCCATCAAAAATGGCTTCATTAAGATCCTTAATGAAGCACATGGGAGCCATTTATTGACTCCTCAACTATTAAGATGGAACATTATTACTGCTTTAATAGTATTTCCATTTTCATTTAGGAAATAACTAATCAAGGGATCAATGTACCAAAGACTTTATTTTCTTTCCCTTGGGTCACTGGAAGTACATTTTTTAAAATGCAAAAAACGTAAGAGCAATTCCCCCAGGCACCATATCACATGAACAATTTAAAGAAATAACAAGAAGGGTGAAAGGTCAACAGCTACCGATCTGAGCCATTATAAAACAAATGCAAACTCTGAGAGTGGAGAGTCCCCTTTCCGGAAGAAGGACAGGATCCCTTCCTCGGCACAGAAGCTTCCCCTCCGAGGTATGCAAAGAGTCCCCACCCTGGCCTGCTGTCAACCCAAGAAACATTTCTATTTCTCAGACTCCCTGAGAATGCAAACTAGTGTTTTCCTGGTAGTTCTCACAGCTCTGCTTCCTTTGAGGTACAGATGTGTAGCCACAGAACCCAATCAGATATTGCCTATTTACATATTTATAAAGCCTCCTGTAAAATCTCCTATCAATTGTTGCTGCTATATATAGGCCTTTCAAAGTATCTTGTGGGCCCAGCGCTCTACTGCACCGCTCCCTTCAGGAATCCTGATATATCGCATAATGTGATTTCAATGTAAATGGGGCCCATCGCACAATCACACCACTTCACAAACTCTTTTCTGCTGGGGTAGCTTAAATCTAAACACACTCAAGCAGCTTGCTGCACTGGAGCAAGATTTCTTCCACATTTAAAAAAATTTTTTTTTCAAAAAAAAAAAAGAAAAATCCCAAACCCTAACACAACAATGCCAGGGAAAAGGAAAAAAAAAAAAATCTGAACGTTTTCTGCAGAAAGATGGGCCGTCTCCAAATCCTTGTGCCCTATCAGACAAATTAAAGTAAATCAAGCATGAAATGAAGCCGAAGAGCCCCGAGATAAGGCTCCTTTAAGTCGTTTACAGATTAGGATAGAGAGAGGTGCATCTGGTCTCTGGCAGCGAAGGAGGCCAGTTTCTCAGCTCACAATAGCAGCCTGTGTATAGGATTACCTTACCTTGTCACTGACAAGGGAGGAGGTGCCTGCAAGATGTCTCTAACTAACTTCCTAATGTCCCTGGTTAAGTTCTCTTATTAAAGTATTAACTGTTACAATGAGAGAAATACGTTCTGATAAAAGCAAACCAAACCAAAAAGAAAAAAAAAAAATCTCACAGACTGATTTATGAACTGGGTAGAAGCTGATAAACTGGGAGGGTGGGGGGTGAGGGTCGACTACCAGCAGATGAGCCTCTTCTCTTATCAGTCAGGATTCTGCTGCTAGAGACAGAAGCTGATAAGTTTCCAACAGGAATTAGTGACGCGGCCAGGAAACTGTGTGTTACTGGTTGGACTGGTGCACTGGAGGCTGCCAAAAGGACCTCTCGTGTTATCAGATGTGATGTTGCTGTTGTAAACAGTGAAGTACTCTCCAAGGGAAACTGGATGCTCTCTCAAAATGCTCCGCGATTAATGCTTAAACTATAACATGAGGTGGTGCAAGACTTTCTTGGAAGCATCTGGAATTCTGCAGCTTCTCAGTCGGAGACCTTTTCGTTCCTTGGCACTCTGAGCAGCTTGGAAACTCCCCCCTCTTTCCTTCCTAGACAAAGAACTTTTTCTTCTCCAATAAATTTTATTTATACCTTGTTTCAATCTAAGGAAATCCTTAACTTTCCACCATCACAAAGAGACTGCAATCAACCCAACCTACTCATCAGTTTCAATTACTCTCAAGAATACATTCTAATTCAGTTTTATGATTAGATGGAGTGGTGTTGGTGGGAGGAGGTGGGCAGGGTTACTTGTGTCTCTTCTTAATCAGAAGTCAACCCATTGAACCCGGAACCAAACAAGACATTCATGTTGTTGGCTGGACCATCTCAGTACCCTGTGGTCAATCCAACTGAGAATGAAACGGAGTATGGTTGTTTTATGATACAACACATTGTACTCTCTCACTATTTTATTGTGCCCAATGGTACAGAACATCTTACTGCAGTTTACAGTTTACTTGTGCTGTCACTTTTCATATTTGAACTTCACATGCACCACTTTGAGATGCACAATATTATGACAAAATTATGATGAATAAATTGACATTCAATAGGATTAAGCAACTTGCCCCAAATCACGGGTTGGTTAGATGCAAAGTCTGAACTTAAAAATCAATCCCTATTTTCCTTCTCAACATGTCATGATGCCAATTAATTACCTCATCTTTGGATTAAAGAACTCAAGAAGAAACTCCCAGGTACTTTAATGATAGATAGGTATTCACCCCGAGTCTGGGGTCAGTCACTTGTTATCAATGATCTGTATGGACTGGAGCATATCAGAGACACAAGATACATTTTAAACTCTGATTATGTGGTATAAGCTAATTTAGGAATATTGTGTTTTTCTCTTGGGTAACTATTCAGGAGCTCTTAGGTTAAAAAGTATAAAATCATGAATTAAAAATATACTAATAAACATTTGCTTGGATGAATTTTCAACTTGGCCTTCTTCTGACATACATGGATTTCCTCTGCTCTCATCTCTCAACTTATCCAAAATTATTTCTTATGATATACCTCTGAAAGGAAGCTGTTTCAACCATACCAATTTATATGTTTTTATACTTTCTTTAGCATCTATATTGAAATATTTAAGTAAAATTAATTCAACGAATCTTTTACTGACAATGTTTCTTAAAAGTAATAAAATACTTTTATTTTATAAAATAAAAAGTATACAATTTTATTTAATGATATTTCTCAAAGTTCCAGGCAATCGAACAAAATATTTCCAAGACAAGAAACCTTTGAGAGAGGTTTAGGAGCTGGAAAAAAAATGTTTACTATAAAACAGTTTTTTAAAAAATACAGTTTTCTTTTTTAATATCACAGTTAATTTTTCTTAGAAATCTGAATAAGAAGGTTCTACCTCATCAAGGACAAAATTTAGAACTGACTGTTATAAAATACTTGAGAAATAAGCCTTAATAAAAAACTCTGTGTCTAAGTGAATACAGGTGAAAAGCTGATGAAAGTAGCATGTTCAAAACATTTATGAATATGTCTGTAATTATTTTCAGTGGAGTAGGTTGAGGATAATCCTTCTCTGAGCACAGAATTGATATATTTACAAATCTGTGACCAAATGATGATATCTAACAAGTGCTCTGCTTGCTGCTCCAAAATAATAAACTATCTTAAATTATGCCAAAAAAGATAAGAGACATGCTTTATTTCCCCCATTTATTAATACTGTGAGGAGGTGACATTTGTTCATGATTTTTACAGGGCTTCTTTACACTTGACTTTGGGGAAAGCACTTTTTTTCCTTTTTTTTGCTTCTTCATTGTGTGTGATTTGGAAACAGATTTATCCATGTTTTAAAAAATATCACTCAGTTAAAGAAGGAGTTACAATATGTTCTTCCTTGGTAAAATATATCTGTCAAACACAGGCTAAAATATTCTTCACACATTTTATGTCATATTTTACTATTATTGGAATTTGAAACTTTAAAACTTCTTTATACAATGGACATAAAATAGATTTATGGTATAACATTTTATTGCCTTTTGTATATAAGTTGGCTATATATATATCTCATTGATTACCTCTGATTAATCATTAGTTCAGCTCTTCCAATTTTCTTAAAGCAGTAGTAAGAAAATTTGAGGCATAACAGACACGGGAATCTTTCTTACTTATAAGGCTTTTAGTGAAACAATGGGCTTCACTGGTAGCTCAGTTGGTAAAGATTCTGCACGTAATGCAGGAGACCTGAGTTCAATCCCTGGGTTGGGAAGATCCCCTGGAGAAGGAAATGGCAACCCACTTCAGTATTCTTGCCTGGGAAATCCCATAAACAGAGAAGCCTGGCGGGCTATAGTCCACAGGGTCGCAAGAGTTGGACATGACCTAGTGACTAAACCTACCTACTGAAACAATGTGACAATGATTAATTAATTTAAAAAACAGCAAAAGTTAATATATCTTGATCTTTCTGACTTCACTGGGATGTCAGAAAAGTAAATGTATGTTCAGACATTATCTAATATGCATTTGTTGTTTGGGGCTATTTTCATCCATAAGTTAAAGATCTTCAAGACAAGTATGATTTTGAGTTTATATCTATACAGTGAATGGAGATATAAATTAAATGGCCATGCCTTCCAATATGTGCCAGCTGTTTGCGTGTTTCACAAGACCCAAATCAACCTGATTGAAAGCTGTAGTTCTTAAACACTTTTTTGTCGGTAATTTTTCATACCAACGAAGTGTTTCCACCAACAGGAGCAGTGGTAGTAGTTGCCAGTTACCAAGGACCTACTGGGTGTGCGGTGAGTGAGAGCTTTGCTTCCTCTTAAATGTATTACTTCTTTTAATTCTCACTACAGTCAGCTTTACAGAGAAAACACAATTACTTTCATTTCACAGTTCAAAAACCTAAGGCTCAAAGAGCTCAGACAATGGTCAAGAATCAGGATCTACACCTCCCAGGTCCGTGTGATTCCAAGGCCACCCACTTTCATTGTGCTTGACTGTCTGGCATTAATGACTTCACATTACAAATTAGACTGACATTTTTACGTACAGCCAACAATGTTTGCTTTAAGGCAACCACTGGTAATCATTTATTATTGTAAATACCTTTTTCCTTTTGATACTTTTTATAAATTAATTCCCCATGAGAAAATACTAGTATTCTGATATTTTATGAGAAATATAATTAGATACTACAAAGTTGCTCTCTTTTAATTTCTCTCTTCCTTAGGTAAGCAAGTAAATTTAATAAAGATAAGAATTCAATAAGGTGAGTTAAAGTAAGCATAAGAAAGATCTATTCCTACTTAGAAATTATTATGAGATGGTGCTAGAACCAGGTTGCCACATACCAGTTCATGTGCTAAATCCATGATTCTAAAGTAGACACTAGCTTTGCATTGTCACACCACCCCTGTTTATACATGTTATATCAACATCTGCTTAACTTAACAGTGTTTTGACTCAGGCCAGGAACTGAAAACATCATAAAAGTCACACTAAAAAGCATTATGTCCCTGCTTTGGTGAACCATATCAGACTGAAGAAGGCTCTTGAAGTTCCAATGCCATCACTTCTGTGATTTCTCTTTGAAGAGTTTCTTAAACTTAGGAAATGCAATTTTTCTACACATCACTAGGAAATTGCAAATTACGTGAGGGAAATGGAGCCAAAGTTTGTCATACTAACAGTGACGGCAATATCTGTCTGTCTCCAAACATCTTCCATTTCTCCTCTGCTCTCGCTCCTGCTTATCAACTCTCCGTCAACCATATTCACTGAGCAATCTTGTGTTCCCCTAGACTAAATAAAGACGAGATGATAATATCCTCTTCTGTCTTCCTGTATGCAATTAAGGGGAATGAAATGGGCAGTGCTCTTGGCAGAAACTCTCAGGGAGTCCTGGAAGAAAAATGTTTAAGAACCACTCCCTTGGATTTAATCCTAGGGGAGTTATCTCTAAGAAAGCCCTGCTGGTTATTTCTTGAGAATCCACAGAATACAAACGTTTTTAAAATAACAGCAGCTCTAATCAACTCTCTGCAGGGGAATGTTATTCATAAAATCACAGGGTCCAAATGGTGCCACGAAACAGGATGAATACCGAGCATAGACTGCAGTTAACTAGTGGGCTTCAACAGTCATCTGCTGTGAACCAAGGAATCAGGTTAACTCCTGAATCACTTAAAAGCCATTGTTTTCCTAGGTCTTCATTAACATTAGTTCTAATAAAAACACATTTCTCTCCTCTACAACATACCTTTTCTACTCAAATAGCTTTAAATGAGGCACTTTATACAGATAAAAATATACCTTCCTTAAAGAGTGCATGTTACTCTTCAGTCAAAATGTGTGCTAATAAACATTCATTTTTATTATTTCTGCTCTACAAATAAATTTGAGAATTTTTAGCTTTCACTGCACTCTCCTATTAATTCATTAAAGTATTATCACATGACCCTGCTCACAGATATCTAAGTATGGCTCACTGATATTTTGGAACTAGTTCCCAGTGTGAAGAGCCAGGCCAGTCTTTTTTTCCCCTATCTTTTATCTGTTTCATTCCCATGACCTTTATCTTGTTTTTCTCCATAGACTATTTTCAAAAAATATCAAAATTGTTTAGGAATTTTTTTCTTATCTACACAGTTACTAACTTATTTTTTTACTGCTCACCATCATATGATCTGTAAACTAAATGTTCTCAAATCTATGATCTAGGTCATGATAAAGGTGCTCTATTCAGCTATTTCTGGGTCATTTTAATATCAACATTCCTTCCAGCTTAATAGAAAAGCCCTCTTCTACTCTTCTAGTTGCTTTCTTTGAGTATGGTTTCTATTGAGTTTAAGAAGATAATTTATTCTCAGGGAGCCTATAGAATACTGAAAGTTACCTGATGTCACCACTCACATAACTTGGAACAATAGTTATGACTGAAATAATCAATAAAGCTGATAGCTTCTCTTGTATGTCATTTATTCTCTGGACCTTTTAGATGTGCCCATGAGATATAAGATGCTGATGATTTGGGGGCTTTCTTTTTATCATTATATTTATTAATATAAAAGGAATTTGGCTTAATGTGCCTCTATGCCAGTCTAATTCCATCTCCATCAAAGGAAATGTAACTAGTCTTAATAATGATACTAACTTTCTTGTATGCCAGTCTGAGGGCCCTTATGGATGATGACTGATAATCAACCATGGAGTATGAATCCACAGACAACTGTGCACTCAACTAACCAAAGTATGGTCTAGACCGTATCTTCCTCGCCTGTTGATGAGAATGTCATGTGGAGAGGAATCAAAAGCGTTACTGGAGTCCAGATAGATTACATCTATTACTTTGCCCTTATCTACATGGCCTGTCACTCTGTCATAGAAGGAAATTAAATTGGCCTGGCACAATTTGCTCTTCACAGAACCATGCTGGTTGCTACCCACTAACTTTTGCTCTTCTAGATGATTGTAAATTGATTGTTTGATGATTTGCTCTAGTATCAGCCTTGGTATCAAAGTTAAGCTGACTGGTCTATAATTACCAGCATCATTTTTTTCTTCTTTTTTCTTTTTTAAAGATGGTCACTACCTTTTCCTGCCCATTTTATGTTTCCTACATATTAATTAGTAATGTTTCAGTTTCAAATTTTAATATCTTTGAATATCTTCAATATAAACTTTCAATCCTTACATTTGATTGTACCTATTTATTTAAAATTTATATTCTTCTCTAATCTAATCCTCTGGTTTCAAAATGGGTATACTTAACTATATCATATTATAAATTGACCTTTTCTTGAGTAATCCAAGTTCTGCCTAGAGAAAGCTTGTCCTTAAAAGGATTTTCTAAGCTACCATTATTTCTTCCCTGATATATCACTTACTATTCTTTTAGGAGCCATTTTACTTTAAAGATGAACATTTAATTTGTATGTAATTTTACTGTCAATATCTATTTGTATCTAAATGTTTATTGCATGTCATCTTTTCCATTCTTCATATAAGAAAATGTATATTTATTTTATGCATAGTAATAAACTTAGATGCATAAGGCATAAATAAAATAGCAATAGAAATATATATGATTCTTTGGATAAAAGCATTGTTTTCTCAATTTTACCTGTTTAACATCACCAAAAAATGTCAAAAGGATACAGGAAAAAAACATTGTATAATATAGTTATGCTGATAAAATGCAAAATTAGAAACTGAAGAGAAGTTAATTGAAATATGCATTGCTAATAGTTATTACACGTAAAGAAGATGGTGGCTAGAATTAAAGTTAAGAAATACTAAACAGCTATATGATGGCTCTTTCCTAAAAGAGAAACACTGAAAGTCAATAAAATTGGTGGCAAAAATTCAGAGGAGATTCAATTTATAAAAAATTCGATGTAGAGTACATCTTGTTCATTCTCACTAAGTAAAATGGTAGCTTGCAATCAGTAAAATAAAGTATTAGACTGTAGGAAACAGTTTACACTTAAAACACAATGAGTTAGAATAGTTAAAGCAATCAAAAACTTTTCACAGCAAAAACATTGGAAAGCTGCATCTCACAACGTATAAAATGTCTCAGGAAATAAGCAGAACCCAAAGAAATGTATGTAACTAGACTCTACACACTTTAAGGAGATAGGAGAGATGATCCAAGATGAATATATACATGATTACTAATATTTAGTTATATGAAACAATTTTTAAGTACAATATTATGCTAAGTACCCTTTATGGATCACAGCCTTGTTATGACGAAGAGGCTTGTGTAGTAACTCAATGAAGCAATGAGCTATGGCATGTAGGGGCACCCAAGAAGGACAGGTTATAGTGAAGAGTTCTGACAAAAAAATTCCGACCTGAGGAGGGGATGGCAATCTACTCCAATCCTGTTGCAGTGAGAACCCCATGAGTAGTATGAAAAGGCAAAAAGATATGACACCAGAAGATGAGATCCAAGGTCAGAAGGTGCCTAACATGCTACTGGGGAAGAGTGAAGGGCAGTTATGAATAGCCCCAGAAAGAATGAAGCCACTGGGCCAAAGCAGAAATGACACTCAGTTGTGGACGCATCCAGTGGTGAAAGTAAAGTCTGACGCTGTAAAGAACAATACTGCACAGGAACGTGACTGTTAGACCCATGAATCAAGGTAAGTTGGATATGGTCAAGCATGAGATGGCAAGGGTGAACACTGACATCTTAGAAATTGCTGAACTAAAATAGATGTGAAGGGGTGAATTCAACTCAGATGACTACTATATCTACTACTGTGTGCAAGAATCCCTTAGAAGAAATGGAGTAGCCCTCATAGTCAACAAAAGATTGCACCAGTACTTGGGTGCAATCTCAAAAATGAAAAAAAAGTGATCTTGGTTCATTTCCAGGGCAAATTATTCAACATTACAGTAATCGAAGTCTATGCTCCAACCACCAATGCCAAAGAAGCTGAAATTGACTTTGAAGACCTTCTAGAACTAACACCAAAAAAAGATGCATTTTTCATCACAGGGGAGGGGAACACAAAAGTAGGAAGTTGAGAGATAGCTGGAATAATAGGCAAGTTTGGCCCTGGAGTACAAAATGAATCAGAGCAAAGGCTAACAGAGTTCTGTCAAAAGAACATGGTGGTCATAGCAAACCCTTTTCCAACAACACAAGAGATGTCTCTACACATGAACATCACCAAATGGTCAATACTGGAATCAGACTGATTACATCCTTTGCAACTGAAAATGGAGAAGCTCTATACAGTCAGTAAAAAGAAGACCTGGAGCTGACTGTGGCTTAGGTCATGAGCTACTTATTCAAAATTCAGGCTTAAATTGAAGAAAGTAGGGAAAACTTCTAGGCCAAACAGATATGACCTATATCAAATCCCTTACAATTATACAGTAGAGGAGAGGAATAGAGTCAAGGGATTAGACCTTATAGACAGAGTGAACTATGGACGGAGGTTAGTAACACTATATAGAGACAGCGACCAAAACCATCCCAAAGAAAAAGAAATGCAAGAGGGCCATGTGGTTGTTTGGGAAGCTTTATAAATAGCTGAAGAAAGAAAAGAGGTGAAAGACAATGGAGAAAGGAAAAGATATACTCAATTAAATGCAGAGCTCCAGAGATTAATGAAGAGAGATAAGAAGGCCTTCTACAATGAAAAATGCAAAGAAATAGAGGAAGGTAAAACAGATTGGAAAAGACTAGATATCTCTTCAAGAAAATTGGAAGTATCAAGGAAATATTTCAAGCAAGGATGAGCATGATAAAAGGACAGAAATGGTTAAGACCTAACAGAAGAGGTGGCAAGAATACATGGAAGAACAATACATAAAAGATCTTAAAGACCCAGATAACCACAATGCTGTGGTCACTCACCTTGAGCCAGATATCCTGGAGTGTGAAGTCAAGTGGGCCTCAGGAAGCATTATTATGAACACAGTTAGTGGAGATGATGAAATTCCAATTAAGCTATTTCAAATAGTAAAAGATGATGCTATTAAAGCACTACACTTAATATGTCAGCGAATTAGGAAAACTCAGCAGTGGTTGCAGGACTGGAAAAGGTCAATTTTCATTCCAATCCCAAAGAAGGACAATGCCAAAGAATGTTCAAGCTATTGTACAATTGTGCTCATTTCACATGTTATCAAAGTTATGCTCAAAATCCTTCAAGGTAGCCTTTAGCAGTATGTGAACTGAGAACTTCCAGATGTACAAGCTGGGTTTAGAAAAACCAGAGGAACCAGAGACCAAATTGCTAACATTAGCTGGATCATACAGAAAACAAGGGAATTAAAAAAAATTTTAAAAATCTACTTCTTCTTCACTGACTAAAGCCTTTGACTGTGTGGATCTCAACTATGAAAGTCGCTCAGTCGTGTCTGACTCTGTGAATCCATGGACTGTAAAGTCCATGGGATTCTCCAGGCCAAAATACTGGAGTGGGTAGCCTTTCCCTTCTCCAGGGGATCTTCCCAACTCAGGGATCGAACTCAAGTCTCCCACACTGCAGGTAGATTCTTTACCAGCTAAGCCAGCTGTGGGAAATTCTTAGAGATGAGAATACCAGAACACCTCACCTGTCTCCTGAAAAACCTGTATGCGGGTCAAACAGCAACACTTTGAACCTTACATGGAACAACAGACTCTTTCAAAATTGGGAAAGGAGTTCAAAACTGGCAAGGCTGTATACTGTCACCCTGCCTATTTAACTAATATGAAGAGTACATCATGCAAAATGCTGAGCTGGATGAATCACAAGCTGGAATCAACATTGCCAGGAGAAATATCAACAACCTCAGATATGCAGATGATACCATTCTAAGGGCAAAAAGTGAAGAGGGACTAAAGAGCCTCTTGAGGGTGAGAGGAGAGTGAAAAAGCCGACTTGAAACTAAACATTTAAAAAACTAAGATCATGGCATTCAGTCCCATCATTTCATGGCAAATAGGATGGGAAAAAGTAGGAGCAGTGACAGATTTTCTTTTCTTGTGTTCCAAAATTACTGCAGACCATGACTCCAGCCATGAAATTAAAAGACACTTGCTTCTTGGAAGGAAAGCTATGACAAGCCTAGGCAGCATATTAAAAAGAAGGGACATCACTCTGCTGTATAGTCAAAAGTTCATATAGTCAAATCTATGGTTTTTCCTGTATCTGTAGTCAAGTAGAGATGTGAGAGGTGTACCATAAAGAAGGCCGGGTGCTGAACAACTGAAGCTTTTGAATTGTGATGTTGGAGAAGACTGTTGAGAGTTCCTTGGACAGCAAGAATATTAAGCCAATCAACCCTAAAGGAATTTAAACCTGAGTTTTCATTGAAAGGACTGATTCTGAAACTGAAGCTCCAATACCCTGGCTACCTGGTGTGAAGAAGCAACTCACTGGAAATACGCTGATGCTGGGAAAGATTTCAGGTGAAGGAGAAGGAGGCAGCAGAGGATGAGATGGTTGGATGGCATCACTGACTCAATGGACATGAATCTGAGCAAGCTCCAGGATATAGTGGAAGACAAGGAGTTTGGCATGTTGTAGTCCAGGGGATGGCAAAGAGTCAGACGCAACTGAATGAACAGCAACAAAATTATGCTAAGTAATTTAATTTCTTCAGCCTTTGCCCCAATATTGTGTATCTTTTTACCCACTTTTCACAAAGACTTCTATTTAGATTATACAATAATTTAAAAAAGAATGCTTTTTAAAAAAAATCTTATATAAATCATCTTATTGCTAAAAAGTTAAAGCTCAATTATTTATTTGTTTAGTGAAAAGTAAACTCACACTGTTTGAACTCTACAACTAAATAATTGCCCTTACTTGAACAACTTTGAAAGGAAATATGAAAATTCTAAAGGCTGGACACTACAAGTCAAAACTTGTAGTGACAATTGTCCTTAAAAGCTCAGACTTGATCATCCACATCAATCAATCACTTTCTCTTAAATTTCTGTAAGTTTTTTTTTTAACCATTCAAAAAGTAAACTGATGCTAAACAAATTTTGATTACATTTTAAATTTTTATTTATTTCAGTGTCAGCAGACTTTATCATTTTTAAAGACTTGGGTATGGTATAAGCCCTCTTGGAGGAGGTTGCCATTAACCACAGAGCTGCCAGAACTTGAACAGGACTGCGAAACGGAGGGCATAAACGGAGCCTTGTGCACCAGGACCCAGGAGAAAGGAGCAGTGACCCCACAAGAGACTGACCCAGACTTGCCTGTGAGTGTCCAGGAGTCTCCAGAGGAGGTGTGGTCCAGAGGTGGCTGGCTGAAGGGCTGGGGGCACTGAATGTAGCATTGCCTGCATAAAAGCTTTTGAAGGGGGTCACCATGATCTTCACTACCTCCACCATCACTTGGCTCCAGTTAAATAACAGGGAGAGAACACAGCTCCACCCATCTTCAGAAAATTGGATTAAAGATTTACTGAGCATGGCCCTGCCCACCAGAACAAGACTCAGGTTCCCCGAGTCAGTCTCTTCCATCAGAAAGCTTCCAGGAGCCTCTTATCTATCTCCATCAGAGGGCAGACAGACTGAAAACCAGAAAACTAACCAATTTGATCACATGGACCACAGCCTTGTCTAACTCAATGAAACTATGAGCCATGCTGTGTAGGGCCACCCAAGACAGACAGATCATGGTGGAGAGTTGGGACAAAATGTGGTCCACTGGAAAAGGGAATGGCAAACCACTTCAGTATTCTTGTCTTGAGAACCCCATGAGCAGTGTGAAAAGGCAAAATGATAGGACACTGAAAGATGAACTCCCCAAGGCAGTAGGTGCCCAATATGCTACTGGAGATCACTGGAGAAATAACTCCAGAAACAATGAAGAGATGGAGCAAAAGCAAAAACAGCACCCGGTTTTGGATGTGACTGGTGATGGAAGCAAGGTCCGAAGCTGTAAAGAGCAATACTGCATAGGAACCTGGAATGTTAGGTCCATGAATCAAGGCAGATTGGAAGTGGTCAAACAGAAGATGGCAAGAGTGAATGTCAACATTTTAGGAATCAGGGAACTAAAGTGGACTGGAATGGGTGAATTTAACTCAGATGACCATTATATCTACTACTGTGGGCAAGAATCCCTTAGAAGAAATGGAGTAGCCATCATAGTCAATAAAAGAGTCTGAAATGCACTACTTAGAGGCAATCTCAAAAACGACGGAATAATCTGTTTGTTTCCAAGGCAAACCATACAATATCATGGTAATCCAAGACTATGCCCCGACCAATAATGCTGAAGAAGCTGAACTGTTCTATAAAGACCAACAAGACCTTCTAGAACCAACACCCAAAAAAGATATCCTTTTCATTATAGGGGACTGGAATGCAAAGGTAGGAAGTCAAGAAACACTTGGAATAACAGGCAAATTTGGCCTTGGAGTACAGAATGAAGCAGGGCAAAGGCTAATAGAGTTTTGCCAAGAGAAAACACTGGTCATAGCAAACACCCTCTTCCAACAACACAAGAGAAGACTCTATACATGGACATCACCAACACCAAAATCATATTGATTATATTCTTTGCAGCCAAAGATGGAGAAGCTCTATACAGTCAGCAAAAACAAGACCGGGAGCTGACTATGGCTCAGATCATGAACTCCTTATTGCCAAATTCAGACTTAAATTGAAGAAAGTAGGGAAAACCACTAGACCATTCAGGTATGACCTAAATCAAATCCCTTATGACTATACAGTGGAAGTCAGAAATAGATTTAAGGGACTAGATCTGATAGACAGAGAGCCTGATGAACTATGGATGGAGGTTCGTGACATTGTACAGGAGACAGGGAGCAAGACCATCCCCATGGAAAAGAAATGCAAAAAGGCAAAGTGGTTGTCTGAGGAGGCCTTACGAATAGCTGTGAAAAGAAGAGAAGCGAAAAGCAAAGGAGAAAAGGAAAGATATACCCATTTGAATGCAGAGTTCCAAAGAATAGCAAGGAGAGATAAGAAAGCCTTCCTCAGTGCTCAGTGCATAGAAACAGAGGAAAACAATAGAATGGGAAAAACTAGAGACCTCTTCAAGAAAATTAGAGATACCAAGGGAACATTTCATGCAAAGATGGGTTCAAAAGGACAGAAATGGTATGGACCTAACAGAAGCAGAAGATTTTAAGAAGAGATGGCAAGAATACACAGAAGAACTGTACAGAAAAGATCAATCACCTGGAGCCAAATATGCTGGAATGTGAAGTCAAGCGGGCCTTAGGAAGCATCACTACGAACAAAGCTAGTGGAGGTGACGGAATTCCAGTTGAGCTCTTTCAAATCCTGGAAGATGATGCTGTGAAAGTGTTGCACTCAATATGCCAGCAAATTTGGAAAACTCAGCAGTGGTCACAGGACTGGAAAAGGTCAGTTTTCATTCCAATCCCAAAGAAAGGCAATCCCAAAGAATGCTCAAACTACCACACAATTGCACTCATCTCACATGCTAGTCTAGTAATGCTGAAGATTCTCCAATCCAGGCTTCAGCAGTACATGAACTGTGAACTTCCAGATGTTCAAGCTGGTTTTAGAAAGGCAGAGGAACCAGAGATCAAATTGCCAACATTCGCTGGATCATTGAAAAAGCAAGAGAGTTCCAGAAAAACATCTATTTCTGCTTTATTGACTATGCCAAAGCCTTTGACTGTGTGGATCACAATAAACTGTGGAAAATTCTTCAAGAGGTGGGAATACCAGACCACTTGACCTGCCTCTTGAGAAACCTGTTTGCAGGTCAGGAAGCAACAGTTACAACTGGACATGGAACATCAGACTGGTTCCAAATAGGAAAAGGAGTACATCAAGGCTGTATATTGTCACCCTGCTTATTTAACTTATATGCAGAGTACATCATGAGAAACGCTAGACGGGATGAAGCAAAATTTGGAATCAAGATTGCCAGGAGAAATATCAATAACCTCAGATATGCAGATGAAACCACTCTTATGGCAGAAAGAGAAGAACTAAAGAGCCTCTTGATGAAAGTGAAAGAGGAGAGTGAAAAAGTTGGCTTAAAGCTCAACATTCCAAAAACTAAGATCATGGCACCCGGTCCCATCACTTCATGGCAAATAGATGGGGAAAGAGGGGAAACAGTGACAGACTTTATATTTGGGCTCCAAAATCACTGCAGATGGTGACTGCAGCCATGAAATTAAAAGACACTTACTCCTTGGAAGGAAAGTTATCACCAAGCTAGACAGCATATTAAAAAGCATAGACATTACTATGCCAACAAAGGTCCATCTAGTCAAGGCTATGGTTTTTCCAGTAGTCATGTATGGATGTAAGAGTTGGACTATAAGGAAATCTGAGCACCGAGTAATTGATGCTTTTGAGCTGTGGTGTTGGAGAAGACTCTTGAGAGTCCCTTGGACTGCAAGGAGATCCAACCAGCCCATCTTAAAGAAAATCAATCCCGAATATTCATTGGAAGGACTGATGTTGAAGGTGAAACTCCAATACTTTGGCCACATGATGTGAAGAACTGACTCCTTGGAAAAGACCCTGATGCTGGGAAAGATTGAAGGCAGGAGAAGGGAACGACACAGGATGAGATGGTTGGATGGCATCACCACCTCAATGGACATGAGTAAACCCAGGGAGTTGGTGATGGACAGGGAAGCCTGGCGTGCTGCAGTCCATGGGGTCGCAAAGAGTTGGACACGACTGAGTGACTGAACTGAACTCTTCTACCTGTAGAATATCTTAGCTTTTGTTTGCTTTCAGAATTCTCTAAATAAGAATGAATATTTTAATTGAAGCACACTCAAAAATATTTTATTTATGCAAGTCCTTCAAATGGAATTCTATGACAAGCTACTTTTTAAAAATACCACAGATTTATGTTTAGATTGAATGTTTTTGTGACTATAAAGCTTTCTGCAATACTATAAAAATAAATGTTATGTATATGTATATTATCACTTCCTAAAGTCTATACTTCTGTCTCTTTCCTTTTATTATATTCAGGGAAAAATCAGCATAGTTCAACTTCAATAGCTGTCAAAATGCTTAACATATCAGAAATGTTATTGTCTTTGGAAAAATATGTAAAATACATACGATATGGATTCAGGCCAGAAATGGCACCTCATTTGGTTGTAAATATAAAAATGCCATGCACTCACTTTATTTAGAAATATTCTTTAAGTGTTTGGTTTATACTGACATTCAACCAATCTGTGTTTATTCTCAAATTTGAGCAGGATACCTCCCTATCTTATGCTTAAAATAAGTATTCTATCAATAATTTCTAAAGACATATTCTTCTCATGATGATGTTTAGCATGCTATTTTGCAGGCTAAATAATATGCAACTTACTGGTTCATAAAGGATAATATAAGGGAGAAGTCATTAAGTTATCACAATCTTAAACTTGCAGTATAACAAAAGTTTTGAATATTGCACCAATAATGTACAGAAGGCAGTTTATGAAAATTAAAGTTTAGAATTGAACAGTTCTGGAAAAATCATTAAATTTATTCTTCTCTGCAGTAATGGAGAGAATAGCTGTTTCACCAAAGTGCAAAACAAAATGTATTCAAGATTACTTGGTGCCTTAGAATTGCATATAATTACATTTTTTTACCCAACTTATTTCCATGTAGAAATTGCTTCCTGATCACTCTGAGAAGGCTTGACTCTACTCCTATAATCTAATCACCCCTTATTGTAAACTTCCCTCCAGCCCTACCCATACCCCACTAAAAGCTCTTTCTGCTTTTACAACAGCTATTTTTGAAACTCCTGGGTCCCTTATGAACCAACTTATTTTGGCTAAAAATAGGACAGTTGACACGGAGTGGGAGGGGTTAAAAGTGAATATTACAGAATAAAATTTAAGCTTTTAGAAAAGCTGTAGCATGTGAAAAAAAGAAGTGTGAAAAGCAAGGATGGCTAGGGAATTTGAACTTGGAATCTGCTAGACTTTCATTAAATACTTAGAATCTTCCCTTTCACTTTCAGACATATTTTACTCCAATTTATGACAATCATTGCCTGAAATGTCACCAACTATAAGTTCACTTTGGCTTAGAAGCATCCTTTTTATAAATGTAAATAAAGTCTTGGAGTATGACTCTCAGCCATTCCCACTTTTCTCATTTTTTTCTTCCTAGAATGCAACAGAGATCCCTTAGGCTGAAGTCACCTTCTCTGAATTGTGGTAGGAAAGAAATTAGGTGATCTTTGTGTCCTGGCCAGGTCGTGAGGGCAGGAAAAAAGGACCACAAGTAGAGAACATTTACAGGGGGAGGTGGGAAGAAGTGAAGAGGAGACGGAGTGTGCCAAAGCAAACTGTGCTTATTTAAACTTTTCCCTGCAATTTGCTATGTGCTCAGCAACAGAGAAGAATCTCTCTTCCTCCACTTTCTATTTCACACTTGCAATCTTATTACTGACTGCATGTCCCAATGCCTGCAAGGATCCAGAAGTGAACTGCACTCTTATTGTAATTCATCTTCCATCCCTAGGAGTTCATTAGATAATAATGACTGACATCAATGGCTTCCATCACTTGCAGGTCAAGTCTAAACCTGTTTGCATAGTATGCAAGGCACGTATGAATTCCCCTGCCCATGTGACTTCTCCAGCTGCATTCCCAGCCCTCCCAATCCAACACTTCCGAAAGTGTTCTTCTTTCTCTTAGAATCACATCTTTGCATATACTCTTCCCTCCACACCTCTCATCAGAGAACTCTTATTCCTCTTCCCAGGGGTTGAGTGATGCTAGGAGCAGATGTTTGGTACCTCAAATGAAAGGACAGGAACTTCAAGTTCGAAGTAGAGGAGAGACAGCTATGTAAACAAACTACCGGATATTAAATTGCTAAGTTGGAAATTGTACAAAGTGTATCAGACATAAGATGTTCCTAATTTTCCTCCAGGAAATCTTTTCTGCTTTTCTGATAGTAAAAAGGAGCACCTGGAAGCCAAGGAGTAGATGGTTGATAAATACATGTATGATGAGGAAAATAGAAGGAGAATCAAGTGAAATGTCCACAAAAACTCTCTTTATATATAAACAACTTCCTTATAACAGATCAGTCTTAAAATAAAGACTCTGCAAGTTATGCTTAAACATGCCAGTAGAAAAAGGACATTTTAAATTATTCTTTTATTTACTTAATTTACCTTCAAATTGAAAGTCTTTGTTATTCTTTCAATATTCCAATGTGTAATAGTGATATGGGGACTCAGAATTTGCACTCAATTTCCTGGCCATGACTCCTCTCCAGCAAAACTCTTCTCCATGACTGCCCTATCTATTCCTAAGCTTCTGCTTTTATAATCTTCCTTCCTTCCTTCCTTCCCTCATGCTACCGAAAAGGGATGCAAAGTAGTGTGTAATTCTGAAGTAAAAAAAAGAAAATTAGTGTTTGTTACATGCTTGTTTTTTTCAATGTGAACACAGTATGGACAGGAAATCAGTCCAACTTAAACTTTGCTAAGACTTGATAATATTGGCAGAACATTTCAATTTTCTTGGTATCATGTGTCTGAAACAATAGCTCCATGATACCAAATTCTTATTTAGCCTTTTGTTTAATTATTTTATTTTATCCAAAAAATCTCTTTCTGAAGTGTTTACATCATACTTTATCATACCTTATGTTACTCAAGATTATATTTAGAATTAAAATGCTTTAAGACCATTTCAAATTAAGTAGGATAATCAAATATAATGCTTGGCCAACAGATATAACCATAGTCAAAAGATGAACATCATCAGTAATAAGATTTATCAACATTATGAGTTACCTAACATGATGCATGGAGAGAAAGGCACACTATCATTTTTTTCTGAGATGCTTGCCAGAAATGCATCTCCAATCTAATCACGAGAAAACACTAGACAAACTGAAATTCAGAGATATTTACAGGATAACTAAGCATTACTCTTCAAAAGTGTCATGAAAAACAAAGATGAGCAACAGGCATAGATTGGAGTAAAGAGCTGAAAAATCTAAATGCAACATGGAATTGTGGAGCAGACCTTGGAACAGAAAAAGGGCAAAGTGGTTAAAAAAAATTGGACCTCAATGAAGTCTGTAGTTTATTTAATAGCACTGTATCAATGTTAACTTTTGATAATTCTAATATGGTTACAGAAGATGGTAACATTAGAGGAAACAGGTAATGTGTGTATATGTTCTGCACTCCTTTTGCTTCTTTTCTATAAGTCTAAACTTTAAGATAAAAAGTTAAACACATATAGTGGTGTGATCAACACAGATGAGCTGTGCCTAAGAAGTTCAGTGGAATATTGCAACTGGTGGCAGTTTTTCAGGTGTAAGAGTAATGTTAAGTTAAAATCCCACGTGTGGCAGAGACTCAAAATCCATTTCCTCTTCTTCCTTGGCCACAAAGCCATAAAATGTTAACTGAAAACATGGCACCCAGAATAAACACCCATTTTGCAGCTTGTGTGGCTTATGTGATGAGTAGAAATAGAAATGTTCTTAAAAAAGAGGAAAAGAAAAAGTAAATTCAATCATATAGCTAATTTTAAGCTCAAAATAAACACATAAAAGAGCTCCTACAAATATAAATATTGAAAAATTACAAACAATATCAAATAAATTGGTGGAAGGTCCATGAAAAAATTATATTCTCTGCTTTCCAATATGTTCATTCTATACTTTACCTACTGAAGAAGTGACTACTAAGCCAAGTATAATACTTTCTACTGACAATATATAAATTAATGAGATATAATTGCTGCCCACAAGGAGCAAGATGCCCATAGGGGTGAAGATGTAGTGAAGGAGAGTGGGACACAAACAGATAAGTATATAAGATAAATTGGTGGAGGATCCATGAAAAAATGGATCTTCAAAAACAGATGACTAAAAAGTAAAGATGATGTTCAGGGCTATGATATATATACAAGAGTAGTGGGATCTAACAATGGCTGAGGGCAGGTCAGGAGTTGGCAAACCACAGCCCATGGGTCAAATTTGTCCCATCAATCATTTTGTAAAATCATGAGTTTGTAATATTTCACTGAACTTTTTAGCCACAGCTCGTTTTTGTGGATCACACCACTGTATGTGTTTAGCTTTTCATTTTAAAATAATTTAGGCTTATAGAAAAGAAGCAAAAACAGTACAGAGAATTCCTGTTTTTGTATTTTTAAATGGATAAAAATACAAGAATAACATTTCATGATATATGAATATGTGAAATTTAAATTTCTGTGTCTAGAAATTGAAAATTTCACCAATAAAAATTCTGTCAACTTCTTTAAGCTGTCGTATATATAAGTGCATGCATGCATGTTCAGTTGCTTCAGTTATGTCTGACTCTTTGTGACCCTATGGACTGTAGCCTGCCAGGTTCCTCTGACCATGGAATTCACCAGGCAAGAATACTGGAGTGGGTTGCCATGCCCTCCTCCAGGGGATCTTCCCGACCCAGGGATCAAACATGTGTCTCCTGCATCTCCTGCATTGCAGGTAGATTCTTTGACCCACTGAGCCACCTGGGAAGCCCATATGTAGTCTTCACATATTTTTTATTTTTCTTCTTGGTCCTCAAAACCTAAAATATTTACCACACTAATTTGAACAGAAAAACTCTACTAACTCCTGGCCAAGGCCAATGGTGCTCAGATTTTGGCAAGCATCAGAATTCCCTGAAGGGTTTGTTAAACCACTGATTGTTTGGTTCTGTGCTCAGAATTTTGATTCATTAATTCTCAGGCAAGACTTGAAAGTTGGTACCTCTAACAAGTTTCCATGCAATCCTGTTGCCACTGGTCCAGAGACTACACTTTGAAAACCGTTGTCTCAGATGTCTTGTTCAAGGGGCAATGAAAAAGGCCAAAGGAATAGAAGGAGAGAGAGGACATTCTAAGTAGTGAGCATATAGAAAGGCCTAAAAGTAAGGAACATGGCATAGTCTTAAATGATAGATTCAAAGGACTAATGATAATGGCCCTCATGAAGGCAAAAGCACTGGGGACAGAGACAGACTCAAGAAGTCATTCAAGGACGGCTCTGTGGTCTTTTGGCTTTGGGAATGGATAAATGGTGCTGGTTTTCGCTGAAAAGTATAATGCAAAAGGAATAGCTGATTTGGAAGGAAAGCTGAGAAATTCAGTCCTAGATATGTTGAGTTTGAGATGATTAGTTATTACTTTTTTGGCAATGGATTAGGAGTGGGATCCATGTTAAACACATTATTGACCTGGTGATTTTTGCAGAAACTAATGCCTATGGCTGGTGATTTATTTTGTAAGTGAATATTGGAACTTCTCCAGTCAATAATGTTTATGTAACAAAACAGATTAATATGTCTCTGGTCAATAGTGAGTTAAAGCTATGAACTTGGAAGTTTTTACCCTACGTATGCCCTGGATATGGATGAGCCCACAGAAAGCATGCAGGCTCAATTGCTCAATTGTGCACATGCTCAACTGCTCAGTCTGCAACTGTGCAGACTATATGGACCAGAGCCCACCAGGCTCCTCTGTCCATGGGGATTCTCCAGGCAAGAATATTGGAGTGGGTTGCCACGCCCTCCTCCAGGGGATCTTCCCAAACCAGGGATTGAACCTTCATCTGCTGGGTCTCCTGTTTTGGCAGGCGGAGTCTTTACCACTGAGTCACCTCAGAATACCCAAAGCTGAGAAGAAAATCTTAGGGAACACCAACATTAAAGAGGGCTCAAGTGGATGTAAAAGAGGATAATTAGAACAATATGAAGACAGATGCACAAGAGATACAGTTATATGGGAGGATGGGTAAGTTAAAGAATAAATGTCTCATGGATCCAGTAGACGGGATGCATGAGACAAGTGCTCAAGCCTGGTGCACTGGGAAGACCCAGAGGAATCGGGTGGAGAGGGAGGTGGGAGGGGGGATCGGGATGGGGAATACATGTAAATCTATTGCTGATTCATGTCAATGTATGACAAAACCCACTGAAAAAATAAATAAATATATAAATTTAAAAAAAAAAGTAATTTGCTACTGTAGTCTGGGGATAAATAAGAGAAAATATAATGAAATAATTTCTAAAAGGTTTGCTGCAAAGGGAAAGAGGGACCAAAGGATTGCAATTAGAAGCAACGTAAGCTATAAATTAGAGGACAGAATCACTGCTCGTCTCTCCATTGATAGATCAATCTACTGAATATTGGAAAGGGTCTGCAGTAAAAGGTGACGTTTTGGAATATGACTCGGAGGTCAAAGAGCTAAAAGCTGTCAAGTGGAACTGAGGCCAAGGTGGGAGAGTCTGATAAGCACAACCTGTGTCTGTCACAACTTTGGCATGAGGTCATCAGGTGATGTCATGAGTAGAGCAGAAGTACTTCTCTTCTTACTACTCACAGTATATGTTGAAGGTAAGAAGACTGTCCAAATCTCAAGGTATAGAGTGTGAAAGTATGGGGACTTCATCTATTTTCCAGGGTTTAATCTAGAAAATAATTGATACTTATAAGCACTTGCTTTTCCAAAAAGAGTGTGATCCTTCCTATATCCCACCACCAGAATTTCTAGCACAGATCAGTACCTCCAAGAAACAGAGTTTTCTTTGTACTCAAAGTACCTGCTAAGTTAAGTTTTGGGGTGCTGAAAAATGAGAAGCTCAGAGGTTTGTATGAGGTCAAACTAAGTGGTAATTTTAAGATCAAACTATATTCTGTAAGAACAAACTTTTAATTGGAAATGAAAGTTATTAAGAGAAAATAATTAGATTTATATTATTTTCAGGGCAAGATATGTTTAAACACATTTAACTCCTACCATATAACTTCTTTACAAATTCTGTTTCCACAAGAGGTAACTGACTAAAGTCTCAAGTTAATTCAGAGTCTAAGAAAACTGAGTGAGCTAAAAAAAATACTATACTAGGATGCAAATCCACTGACCATCCCCAACTATTGCAAATGTAGCAGGAGACATAAGAGACACAGGTACAATCCCTGTGGGTCAGGGAGATGCCCTGGAGGAGGACATGGCAACCCACTCCAGTATTCTTGCCTGGAGAACTCCACAGACAGAGGAGCCTGGCAGGCTACAGCCCATAGCATTGCAATGAGTCGGACATGACTCAAGCAACTTAACATGCACACAGGCCATTAATTGCTTTATACTTGTATATTATATTTTACTCTGCAGTATCATAAATATAAATTGCACTTGAAAATTATAAAAATTCTCATATCTATTTAATTTCAGAATAGAAACTTCCCACCTAAATCTAATCATTGCTAATCAGTTCAGTTCAGTTCAGTTACTCAGTCATGTCTGACTCTTTGTGACCCCATGGATGCAGCACACCAGGCCTCCCTGTCCATCACCAGCTCCTGGAGTTTACCCAAACTCATGTCCATTGAGTCGGTGATGCCATCCAACCATCTCATCCTCTGTCGTCCTCTTTTCCTCCCACCTTCAATCTTTCCCAGCATTAGGGTCTTTTCCAATGAGTCAGCTCTTTGCATCAGGTGGCCACAGTATTGGAGTTTAAGCTTCAACATCAGTCCTTCCAATGAACACCCAGGACTGGTCTCCTATAGGATGGACTGATTGGCTCTCCTTGTAGTCCAAGGGACTCTCAAGAGTCAAGTACTGTTAAATGAGCTTATCATATGCTAAGAATTTTATGTGTACTATTATATTTACTACTTGGGAATTCTATTGAAAAACTATAATTATTGCCTTGAGCTGAAGACAGCTATAAGCAAAAAGTAAAAATCTCACAATACTTCTTTACTCTGATGGTTGTGAAATATTTCTTACCTCTGTTACACTTTACAGATACTTCACTGGCCATTTTCTTTCACACATAATTTTTCCAAGAAGAAATATGTATTATTCTTCTTCATTAAAATGTGAAACAAGTGTGAAAACAAATACTACTTTGTATAAAAGAATATTTTTCCAGTTTCGCATATTTTGATCAATACCATTTTTTGCAGTACTAGAGATAATCTGGGATTTTTGGCAGAAATTATCTGTAGTGGGGTGTCTGTATAAAGTATCAAAATCCTCAAGGTTTTTACACATATGTCAACTAAACATATGTAACTGACTTATAGCTAATTAGTTCATGGAAACTTTATATTTTTAAAAAGAGCAAACAATGGATATATTTGTGGAGTCTAGTCTTAAGATGAATCATAATTATTGTTTAAGGTGGAGCTTACAAGCATACAGTAAAATAGCAAATATATTTGGTTTTCCTTGTTTCAACACACTTTGTTAAGTTGATTTATCCCTTCCATAATGAATATTGTTGGTATATGTAGGTTTTGAAAGTCTAGGGATACAATTATTACCTATAAAGGAGGATTGAGAAGGACTCTAAAATAACAACAGTTGAAGAACGTTGCAATTGAGATTGAAATACAGAAAGTGTTATGGCTTGTGTTGCATTTACAAAAAATATTTTATTTTAGTTTAATTCAAAGATTTAAGTTCAACATGCTGAAATACTACCATCAACTATATATTCTTTTTTACAAAACATTGAGTTTTGCATATAAGCTACAACTACTAACTCATCTTACCAAACAATATTTTTTGCAAGGTAGACAGAGGAAATAAATTCTCTATTCAACCGTGTTGTTGCGGTACTTTGAGTTAAGGGGAAAAAATGGAAAATCTTCAAAAATTGTTTGGTTGTAAACAGCCTAATTCCACATATGAAGCATACAGCTATTCTATCTCTCTTTCTTCACCATTAATTACAAACAAATTCATCTTTCTCTTGTGAAGTCTGAAGTTTGTTGTTATTATTGTTAGATGAGTTGCATTCAAACTCCAACAACAACAACAAAAAAAGATGAAGCCAACATTGAAATTCATCTCACAGTCCGGAATTTACTTAACGGCCAGCCTGTGCACTGTGATAAACAGAATGATGATCCGGCAACATGTCTTTATCCATGGTTTGCTTTAATTAACGCCGGCTTGTTTGTTGAAAAGATGATTAATATGCCAATGAAAATTGCATAATTGAATACCACAACACTGGCACAATCAGAAAGACACATGCAGTTTTTGATTAACATTTATTATTATTATTATTGTTATTATTATTATTATGCTTTTTACTATACTCGTCTCACTATGAAATGATGCAGTTCTTTGACCAAGAGGTGAAAGGAAACAGGACTGAGGGCAGGATACTCCTTGAGCAAGAATAAAATGCAATGCAGCTTAATCAGAATGAAACAGTTCTTTGGTGAAAATGGTCTTTGGGATTTCAAAATGCAGGCTACCTCCAATTAAATCTACATACCAGAAAAAGGTTAAAGCGTGTAAGACTGGTTGATGACAGAGGAATTTAAAAAAATATCTATAAACACAAGATATTTTCACAATATCCAAGAATAGCTATCTAAGGATTTATACATATTTTATATAAACAAATGACTTTTCAAATATATCATTTTATTTCCATATTAAGATTTTGAATAAAGGTAAAAAATATTGTGTTTTTAATCCTGAGCTTTACTCAGTTATATATTAAGAAATGTTTTTAAAAAGTAATCTTAAGAAATGTATTTTGTGTAGACCATCGTCTACTAGATGGGGACTTTTCTTTTTGAATTCATTTTCAAAAACAAATACTATTTCCACTTCCACATCTGTGGGTCCGGCTCTGTACTCAATTCTTAGGATTTAAACACAGGTAAGAAAGTATGCCTGCCTTCAAATGGCTCATTTTAGAACTATCAAAATGAAATTCTATAACAAAGATTGGATTCTACTTTCAGAATTAGCTCAATATCACTTGCCTAAATTACAGATTGATAACTAAGTATGTATATAACATACAAAACGTATGTAAGCACAGTTACATCTTTGAAGTCAGGCAATTACAGCTGCAATCAGGCAACCCAACAAGGAAAAAAATCATTATTCTGGATTACAGATATTTTAGTGGTTCTCTATTGCTGTTTATGTAGCAGTAACTCCATACAGCACTTTTAATAATAAAGTGGTAAACTTTTGCAAGAAATTTGTACATAAATGATAACATCACTTCAGTAAAAGTATAAATGAATCCAAACTGAAAAAAAAAAGAACTGCGATAAACTTTTGAACTCACTAGAAGGGCCTTTATTTTAATATTCTACTTTTAAGAGCTACACGAAAATCAGAAGAGATAACTGGTTGTCAGTCTCCTTTGCAAAAACCTTCAGATGCTTGGTTTATGCTGAAAACATAAGCTTAAGTATCTGATGGAGCAATTTGAATTTCTGATGACTATAGTTGAGTGCAAAGAGACAATTCTTGAAATACAAAATTTTCCTATAATTAATCATATAGTTATATCACCTAATTGCCTGGTTATTTAGTGAATCTTCTAAACAGAGAGTATTCACCACAGAATCTTTGGCAAGGTGATTAAATAAGGCCATGCTGTGGCACAGCTGTAGCTCTGGCCCTGAGGCACCTCAATCATGATCTGGGTACCACTGTTCTATCTACTACTGTCTTCACAGTGTCTTTTAGAAATTTACCATCATAATGCACTTCAGCGAGCAATTACATCAAAACTAAACATTTCAATTCAGGTAACTTGTGCAATATTACAGGCAGTTAAGGTTAACACTAGACTGATATTAAAACACTCACTTGAAAAGGAAGAAAATTAATTTCTTTCAATGGAGAATAAAGTTTAAACTAACAACTCATAATGGACCAGAAAAGGTCAAGTCTCCCTTAAGAGAGAGAATGGCTTCGAACACAGGACAGCTCTTAAAACTCTTCAGAGACCTGCCCTGTTCATACGCAACCTGCACTCCTCTAATTCTTTACCGAGGGCAAGTTACTTAACCTCTCTAAGCCTGTGTTTCCTTTCTGGAAAAATGGGAATAATGATGTTCTACCTGTGGCAGAAACTATTCATTAACTGCCATTATTTGCCTCTGCCCAACACTGGTATTTCTGATTTTAAATAGGGTATGTGGTTGCCTAAAATAAAAGCAATATTATCCATCCTCTTTGGTAGGTAAGTTAGGCCATAAGAGGTAAGATCTAAAATTAGATGATGGAGAAAATGTATGTGCAATTTCAGGAGGTCTCTATATTGAGAGAGGAAGAACTATATATGTCATTCTTTCTTTCTCTTGATGACTGGAGTCAGATGTGATGACTGGGTGTGGGCAGCCGTTTTGGTCCTTGAAGTGAAAACATGGTTGAAGATGGTGGAACAACAAAATAGAATGAATCTGCATGCCTCCTAATTCTAGAGCTGTCAAAGCTGCCAACAAATCATAGACTGCTTTCACTAAATTCCATATACATTAAGAAAGATAACCTTCTTTCTTATATAAGTCAATGTTATTTGGGGATCTTGTTCGCTTGCAGCCAAAACTGACAGACTTTATATAAAGGGCTGACATAATAAATGAGAAAATGTACATGGATCAATCACTTAGCATAGTTCTAGATAGTAAACAATACCTGGACAGATACAGTTGATGATGATATCTTGATTATATCATTTCACTTCATTTATGATTCATTTCATTTATTCCAGACATTGTAAATTTTTTTAAATTCCCTACTAAGTCTCAGATACTGCTCTAGAGGAGGGGTTGGTAAAATCCAGCCCACCATCTGCTTTTGTAATAAAGTTTTATAAAATACAATCATATCCATTCATTCACAAGTGGTCTATGGTTGCTTTCACATAACAGCAGAGTTTACATTCACTATTTAGCCTCTCACAGAAAACATTTTCTGATCCCTCTTCTAAAGAACCATGGAGCTGTCATTCTAATACAAAGACATTATATAAAACATTAAGTGTATGATATAATATACTGAATATAAATAAAAAATAATCCACTTAGAAAGTGAATCATCTGTGGAAACAAAAGAAAACAAGAGGAAAGGTACCTGATAAGCCATCATGAGTACTTCATCAGATGTGTACTTATCTCCTAGTTATGAAGATGGAAAATGCAGACTTTCAAAATCTAGTACAATTAAGTATTACATTATGTACCTAGACCTCTAAGTTTGATCACAGCTTGCCATACATCCTTCTGATAATTTGGATTCCCATACAGCTTGCTTATAGAGGAAAAATATGATAGAATGTCTAACATGAATCTCTGGTCCATTTGACAGATTCTGCAAATAAATGAACTGGCATCTTGTAGTACACATCAGTCCCTTGTGAAATTTGTTTTTGTCAGTATCCTTGAATCTGAAATTTTTCTACATTGCTATGCATCCACTCAATTCAGTTCAAAAATTATTCTTCATAGGATGTAAATTTCAATAATGTTATTTCCTGTGCAGTTTGGAGTTGCTAGCAAAGGATCCTCACTTGAGTTTAAAAAACTCATACATTTCCCCCTTGCTCCAGTCTGAATGTTTATGCATGCTAAGTTGCTTCAGTGATGTCCAACTCTTTGCGACCCGATGGACTATAGCCCATCAGGCTCCTCCGTCCATGGGATTCTTCAGGCAAGAATACTGGAGTGGGTTGCCATGTCCTCTTCCAGGGGATCTTCCTGATTGATCTTCCTAATCTTCCGGGAATTGAACCTGCATCTCCTAAGTTTTCTGCAATGACAGGTGTGTTCTTTACCACCAGAGCCAGCTATGAAGGCCCTGAATGTTTATGCTTCTCCAAAATTCATATGATGATATTCTCTCCCCCAAAAGTGGTGGTCTTGGGCATTTGGGAGATGATTAGGTCACGAGGGCAGAGACTTAATGACTGGGATTAGTGCATTTATAAAAGAGCTACCACAGACCTCACTTGTGAGGATACAAGAAGTCTGTAATCATAAAGAGGGCCCTCTTCCAGAGGACTGTGCTGGCACGCTGATCTCGGATTTACAGCCTCCAGAACTGTGAGCAACAAGTTCCATGGCTTATAAGCCTCACAGACTATGGTATTTTGTTATGGTGGCTCAAACAGGCCAAGACATGCCTCTACTTCTCAAAATATAACCAAACATCTTAGAAGGATGGTTTTCAAGAACAAGTATCAGGAAGTTTTCCAAGAGCAAAAACATTAAACTCTCTTAAGTTCTGGGAGAAAAAGAAAAACTATAGACTCTTGTTAAATCAGATTAATTAAAACACACACCATATACAAATAAGGCAGCCTATTTCAAGAATACTTTACAAGGTCGAAGATCAGTCATTTAAAATATATACATTCAGAGAAGTTATGCATCCTATCTCAATGAGCAACACTCAGATATTAGGACTAGACATCGGTAAGGTGCTTAGTGAGGAGTGGAGCCCATTCCATAAGGTTCAAGTGACTTCTTAGGAGATTATCGCCTTCTCAATGCTGAAAGTAGGATTATGAGTCAGGCAGAAGGAAAATATGACAATCAGAAAGATCCATTTCTGAAAAGCTTTTAAAAGGATGCCTCCATTTTTTCATTCCTGGTCAGCCTTTCATGTGAATCATCCAAAGCTCAGGTGATGGAGCTCTGTGTTACTGAACTTGCTCCGGTATATAAATCAGGCCATATTTAGTCAAATAGATGACAAGCGTAAGTCATAATGTATCAGTAATGCCTTAAATTTTTATGAACTAAGCTGAAATCACTTCCTCTGTCTGTTTTCCTATCTTTCTGACAGTTCCTTCTCAGTTTTTTTGGCTCGATCCTCTTACTCTTGATCCTTCCCTAAATGTCAGTCCTACATGGCTCTTTCCTTTGGATAGTCACATTTTTTAACTCAATATTCTTATCTATTCCCTATTCCCCACCCATCTTTGTGACCTTATAGACTATAGACTGCCAGGCTGCTCTGTTCACAGGATTTTCCAGGCAAGAATACTGGAGGGGGTTGTCATTTCTTCTCCAGGGGATCTTCCCAACCCAGGGATTGAACCCTTACTCCCACATCTGCACTGCAGGTGGATTTTTTTACCACCAAGCCATCGGGGAAAACTTAAAGCTCTCAAAATCTTTAACAGAGTCCTGAGGCTTCTCTTCTTTAAAGCCTCTACTTGCTCTCCCATCTCCTCAACCTCTGCTTCACCTGCTTTGTTTCAAGATCTCATCATGCTTTGCCAAGATTATTGATTTAGTCTCCTAACTTACATTGTTCAGGCCTACACTCCATTGCAAGGTGCTATCATGGGAACTTTGTTAAAATGTACATCTGATTGTTCATTCTTAGTCTCAAAACACAAAACAAAATAAAAATCAGTCACCTCTGTGAAGTCCCCACTGCCTGTAGGCAGGCTCCTGGGCTCTATATTCTGCCACCTGGGCATTTGTGGCCACACATGGGCTACAATTAACTGAGCTCATTCCGTGAACTCAGGTATCTCTCTGAGCTAAACCTACCAACATATCAAGCTACTTTGAAAACGTGTCTGTCTTAACCTGGGTTTTAGGTGGTAAAAAGACATGCATTTTCTAGGGTGTGTCAGCACTGACATATCTATACACCTTCATCAGGGTTTAGGGCTAGAATTTACACTATCTTTACTCTGAGAACCCAAACTCTGATAAACTGGGACCAAAAATAGACCAGGCTGGTAATATCTCATAAGGCAGCTGACAGAAGCAAATATAAAAACTTTCTGGTAAAACATGTTCCCAAAACAACCAGCATTTGCACAGATGAAGTCCTTTTAAAATAAGACCACAACCCCAGATTAGAAAATATATGGTTAAAGACATAGATTTATCAGAATTTGGCCCCTAGAAACTTTTGGTGATGATAACAATGACAGTCAACATTTACTGAAGAATTACTGTTTGCCAGGCACTGTTCCAAGGACATTCCATGTATTCATTCATTTAATGCCACAGTAACTTAGTGAGTGGGTACAATTATCTTCTTTCACACTTGAGGAAACTGATTTGAAACTAGTAGATAAATGCAAAAAAAAAAAAAAAAACCATATTTAAAATAATTCATGATATAAAGGGAGTAATCAAAAACTCTATGCTATTAAAATAAATCACTATTAAAGCAGTAGTCAGATTTGAAGAAAAATTTAACTTCTAGACATGAATACATTTAAATTAAAAAAAAAATCCTCAGGGGAGAATTTAATCTCTGTAGTAAAATATATGGAGGGAAGAATTAATAGTTATATCTCTAGCAAGTTCCAGGAAAAGAGAATAGTGTGGCTGGAGGAAAATAAATATTTGAAAACATAATGGCTAACATTTTCTCTGGAATTGATAAATGAAATGAATCATATTTGGAAAACACATATCATATTTTTTAAAAAAGCCATCCCTAAGCAGATCATGTGAAACTACAGAACCTCAAAGTCAAAAAAAGATTTATTAAAAGCAACCAAAGAGAAAAGATAGATATCCTACAAAGGAATGACAATTAATATGACAATTAATCTTTCCAATGGCAAGAAATGAAGCCAGAAAATAACAGAATAATCTCTTTAAATTTTGTGAGAAATTAACTGTCAACATAAATTTTAATATAGCTAGTTTATTATTCAGTATTAAAAGCCAAATAAAGATCTTTCTAGGCTTTAAGATGCTGAGGGTTCACTGCTTGGAGAACATTGCAGAAGAAAACACAAAGTTCTTTCAGGAATAAGAAATTAAAAGAGTCAAGTGCAAAATGCAATAGGGACAAAGAACCCAGGTAAATAAGCAGAATACATCTATATAAATATTTCATTGATAACAATAGTAAATTTCTAAAATACGAGAAAATAAGATCAAATAAAACAAGAAAGTGTACTGGGATTAAATTATTTTAAAGTCTTAGAATTGTTTGTCAGAAGGATATAGATGTTGCTTAATGATAGACTTTGTTGCTGTTGAAATCTCAATATAAATACATAAAGGAAATTATAAAAAATAGAAATAACAATATATATCTTCCAAGTTAGTAAAGAAAAAAGATTTTTTTAAAGGCTGAAAAAATGTTTGTAAAAAAAGGGTAAAAAAAGAATCAAATCATTTATAAGATACAACATTGTATGGTAGAAATACATAGAAGTAGATATATAACATAATAAATGCAAACAGAAGAATACCCAGTTAATGGGCAAAGATTCTGAGTTAACAATTTTAAAAAATCTGCCTATATAGTACATTGAGTAGGCACACCTGAAATAAAATAAATACAGGTAAAGGAATAATTAAAATTAAAAATGTCTTCTCTGCAAACGATAACGTCAAGGGAAGGAAAAGACAAGCCACAGACTGGGAGAACATATCTGCAAAAGATATAACTGACAAAGGATCAAAAAACCTCATAAAATTAAACAAGAAACAAAACTACCCAATCAAAAATGGGTCATATTTTTTAAACAGGTATGTCAATCTTAACAGGTATATCAACAAAGAAGATACGCAAGAAGGAAAATAAGCACATGGCAAGATGTTCCACATCCTACATCATCAGGCAAGTATAAATTAAAACAGATGCCACTACATACCTAGTAGGATGGCCAAAATCTAGAACAACATGAGTTGCTGGCAAGAATATGGAATATCAGAAACTCATTCATTGTAGTGGGAATATAAATAGTACAGTCACTTTGAAAGGTGATTTGGTAATTTCTTATAAAACTAAACATATTTTTCCCATTGGACAGTAATCACACAGCTTGGTATTCACTCAAAGGAGGTGACAATGGCTTGCATGTACTTAATGGCATAGCCTCAAAACACATAAGCAAAAATTTAGTGAATTACAAGAGAAAAGTGGGCAAATTCATATTCATAATAACAGGAAGTGAAAATATACTTCTTGCCATAATTGGCAAATCAAATAGAGAAAAACACAAGACAATCCAAACAATCAAACTAAACTGTGATCTATCTGCACCTTCTCAGAGAGTATGGAGTTTTCCAGAGCACGTATGTAATAATTGACTGCTCATCCACTCAACTGCAGGATATTAACTCGGAAGCCAGATCCAAACTGGGATTTGCAGCCCCATTCCCCCTCATTTTGCACTAAGAAGCTGTTGATGTTGTTTTACACTTAGGCTAGTTTATGCTTTTGTAACTGCACTCAAAATTGACACTCTATTCTAAATAGAGTTGAACCCAGTAGAGGGCCTGCCATGTGGTTCTTATCTGAGCATCAGCTGGATGCTTACTTATGAACTTAAGATACATTCTTATTACATGGATGCCATTCTCTCAGCAAGCTCATTACTGACTGCTATGGACTGACTTGTCTTTCCAAAATTGATATGTTGAAGTCTTAACTCCCAATGTGACCTTATTTGCAGACAGTCTTTATGGAAACCATTATAAATGTGGTCTTAAGGGCTGGGCTCTGACCCAGTGAGATGTGTGCTTATAAGAACAGGCTGAGAGAGCAGAGTGCCCTCTCTCCACTCACCCTGAGAAAAGGCTACGTGAGCACATAAGAAGACGGCTGTCTGTATGTCAGGAGAGTCCTCGCCTGAACCTGATCAGGCTGCCACTCAGATCTCAGATTCCCAGCCTGTATAATGGTGAGGAAATAAATTTCTGTTGTTTAAGCCACCCAGTCTATGCTATTTTCTTATGTTAGACTGAGTATACTAATAGCGGCAGAACAAACAATGAAACTTAAAGGAAGCAATGCAGCCTGTGTTTAAAATTATTCTTCTTACACTAAAAATGTGATATAACACATTTTTCCAGCCCATACCAAGCTTCTCTTACTCTCACTTTGCTTCCACATATTTTCTGGAGTTTTCGGAAAATAATCCTATCTTGTCATCCTCCATTAATTTAGGGAGCATGTATTGACTGCAGTTACTACATATGAAACTATTTCTTCTCCCTGCAAAGGAATCTTTTCAACTTTTGAGAGTATAACTTTTTTTGGTATTAATTTTACATTCCAATCTTTTAGATTCCATTGTATGAACTCAATAAATACCTGATTAGAGGAAAATATGTCTAGCTGACATTAAGAGTTCAAATAAAAAATAAGAATAGAAACTACATCATACATAACTTACTTTTACGCTGGTAACACACAATCTGTGATCCACAGTGATCCTGGTGCAATACCTGAGATTGTTTAGATATGGTTATATTAGTAGGTACAGAGTTATGTAATTTAACTGCCTGCCGTGTAAGTTGAAGATACATGCATAAACATAGGCACAGAAAGATGAAAAGATTCTGAAAGGAAGAAAGAAGTGGCAAATTAGATAAGGTATCAGTGCTCCCTGGTAAGTATTGCTCTTTCCTTTAAAACACATGCAGTTCAGAGAGCTAGGCACAAGATATATGGTTGCTCCTTGCTCCCCTGCAAACCATGAAACAGAATTTAACATTTACCTTAGTCAAATGACCTATGAGAAAAGCCACCGACAAGAAAACAATGTACTACCATAATCAGCCACTCTCAAAAGATTATCACGGTAATAACTGAGCTTGCAGCTCGCATTACCCACCCACTGTTTGATGCTCAATGGGGAGTTCAAGCAACTCACCAACACGGCAGTACCTTGACTTAGGCAATGTAATAAAAACAGCTTTGAAACACATTGAGAGTTATATAATCACGATATCTGATACACAGAAAAATGTATAGGACTGGCAAAGTACTAGCTATTATTCCAAAAAGAATCCCACCAAGCATGCAGTCAAGATTTTTGTAAACATGTTTTACTACACATCTTCAGGTTACAGAAAGGCAGTGTTATAGATTCTCTCACACAAATAAGCTTCTAATGGATTTTATTTCCATAACTGTGAAACACTCTTTTAACAATGGAGCCAATGAACTGCAAAAAGAGAAATGCAACAAGTTCTTCTAACAAGTTCCTCTTTGTTTATTAGGATTGATTCTAAAGCTCTGAGCTTCAAGAATGCTAGCCTTAGATATTTCACTTGAGCTGCAGGCCTGAACTACATTACATTTATCTTAAATTATAGACATCACCACATTATTTAAATAGAGAACACATTTTTGGCCATTACTTTCTATGTGTGAGGCACAGAATTGGGACTCCAGATATCTACGTTTTAACCATTAAAATTATAAACATTTTCCCAGTTAGGTTGTTACAGAATATTAAGCAAAGTTCCCTGTCCTATACAGTAGGTCCTTGTTAGTTATCTATTTTAAATATAGTAGTGTATATATATCACTCCCAAACTCCAATTTGTCCCTCCCCCAAACCTTTCCCCTTTGGTAACCATAAGTTTTTTTTCTAAGTCTGTAAGTCTGTTTCTGTTTTGTAAGTAAGTTCATTAGCATCAATTTTACATGGGAAAAGAATCTGAAAAAGAACAGACACATGTACATGTATCCTGAATCACTCTGTAGTACACCTGAAACTAACACATTATTGTTAATCAATTATACTCCAAAAATAAAATAAAAATTGAAAAAAAAACCAGAATGGATTACTAAGGTCCTACTGTATAGCACAGGGAAAGATATTCAGCATCCTGTGATAAACTATAATGGAAAAGAACATGAGAAGTCATAGATAGATAGATGATAGATCTGACTCACTTTGCAGTACAGCAGAAACTGCAGAAATTAACTGCAATAAACTAAATTTCTAAAAAACTGGTATATATTTTGACCATTATTTTATACCACATTTCTTGAATTCTTTTATATATATATATATTTTGAATTAAGCTGTTATCACTTTTCTGTCTCTAGACATATGTACTGGACAATGCTGGGAGTGTCTCTTTTTCACTTCAATGCGGACAGCATGGCTTACTCCAGAACCCTGCTCTCCTCTCTGCAAGCGAGGACTGAGGACTCAAGAGTTCCCAAACCAATAGCCAGCGAGACCCGAAAACTCTAAAATAGCTACCAGCTCTGCTCTAGTTTCCCACCTTGGTCCTTCTGTCTTACCCTGGATTCTACCAGCCTTTGCTCTATCAAGTGATATAAACGGACTGTCCTTGCTGTCTGAGTCTGTACGGCAGCTTCCAAGCCTCACACGTCCATTCAGGGCCTGGTCTGTGTGTCAGGCAGAATCCCCAGTGCCCTGGTTATACATACCTTCTCCCAGTTCTTCAGTCACTCATCAATCTAAGTACTGCTGCACAGGGATTCTGCAGATTTAACTAAGTTGCCAATTATAGACATTATCATAATATTTAAATAGTTTAGAAGAAAGAACACATTTTTGGCCATGCCCCTCTATATATAAGGCACTGAAATTGGGACTCCAGAGTGGGGAATATCTACATTTTTAATACATTGATTAAAAAGGATTTTAAGGTCTCAAAAAAGCAGGACCTATTGGAAAAAAATTAATACAATAACTTTTAAAAAATACATAAATATCCATCTTCTCTAGTTCTGAAAGACAGTAAAAAGTAAGTAATACAGAGGGAAACACTTGTCTATATTTTTTTATCAGTTTTCTCACAAAGACACAAGTTTCTACATATGAATTTGAATTTTAATGCCAACCTATGTATCTTAAAATTGATTCAGTGTCAAATTAGCCCCAGAGTAAGAAAGAAAATAAGAGACCCCATTATTATTATGTCAGCAAAGAACAGGATACAAAATTTTATGGTCTCTGAGAACAACATGAAAATGGAAAACATACTTATTGTCAAAAATGATTTTCACAGTTTTCTTATTGCAAGATTATATGCAAGATTATCTAGATCAACCAAAAAAGAAAAAAAAAAGCATGCATATATTATCTTTGGGTCCTTCATTATTCACAGTAAAATGTTTCAAGCATCAAAACTGTTGATGAACTCTAGCTGGGTTTCAGGAAAACCAGGGTCAGAGGGAAGAGGAGGATAATTAAATAACCCAAAGGAATTTGAAGAAGGTGCAAGGCTTCCCTGGTGGCTCAGATGGTAAAGAATCTGCCTCCAATGTAGGAGACCTGGGTTTGATCCCCGGGTTGGGAAGATTCCCCTGGAGAAGGGAATGGTAACTCACTCCAGTATTCTTGCCTGGAGAGTTCTATGGACAGAGGAACCTGGCGGGCTATAGTCCAAGTGTCGAAAACAGTCAGACACGACGAAGTGACTATCATTTTCATGCCTCTCACACCCAAACAGGTGGTCAGCAGAATCACCTGAGCCAACATGAGGAGGAAGTGACTATTAACACTGTAGATTCCCAAGCCCCTTTCTACATCATAGAATTAATATCCACTGGATTCGGGCTTGGGAATCCAGTGATCAGTCTCTCTTAGGTGCCTTCCAATCCTAAGACTGCTATTTATCTCAAATTTTATGAAAGCCAAAATTGTCTACTGTTGTGCTCAGTTGCTCAGTTTTGTCTGACTCTTTGTGACCCTAAAGACTGTAGCCCACCAGGCTCCTCTCTCCATGGGATTTTCCAGGCAAGAATACTGGAATGGGTTGTCATTTCCTTCTCCAGGGGATCTTCCCAACCCAGGGATCTAATCCACATCTCCTGCATTGCAGGTGGATTCTTTACCCACTGAGCCACCTGGGAAGCCCAAATTGTCTGTATCATGAAGAAATCTCAAATTACAAGAGTAGGTGACAAATCCTGCTGCCAACTTGCCCAGGTAATTCCCATTAGGGGTCAGGATCATTAGAGGTACGTTATTTTAGCTATCTTGACTCTGGCATCTATAGGTATGGGTAGAGTGTCATCAGGTCATGGGTAGAATATAGGACAGTAAGTTCTTTTGACACATTCCATTCTTATAAACTAAACTAGATACATACAGACTCACATTTAAAAACATCCACATAGTATTTTTAAAGTACGATTTACACAGGCAGTTCAACATAAATTATCATTCAATCTTCACATCAGTTTTAACAGATATTTGATGTTATAAATGAAGAAACATTATACCAGAGAAGCTAAAGCAATTATCCAGCACCACACTGCCAGGCAGTAGAGAAGCTGAGTGCTGACACTTGAACTGACGTGTGTTAACTTCAATTCCCATGTTCAATAGCATTTAAATGGAAGATATCTAATTAGGACATTATGTATTAGAGTTATGTCAAATGACTCATTGTTGCTTTGCAAATTTGGATCAGAGTTCCATGTTCTAATTCTTGAAATAATTCATTTCCTCTGGAGCCAAAATTAAACAATTCTTATCATTGAGGTAAGTGCACTGTGCATTAAGGAAAGAAGTGATGACTATAACCCTTATTCCTGTATGGTCCAGACATAGAAAAATTTGAAGAGTAGTGTTGTAATGGAAAGATTTTACAGTAAGTTACAGACCCAATTTCTAGCCCAGATCTGCCATTAAATAGTTATATTACCTTGAGATAGGCATGTAAATTATTTAGACCTAAGTTTCCACTTGGGTAGAAGGGAGGAGCTGGTACCTAATATAAACAAAGCATTGCTATGCTATGCTTTTCAAGATGATCACTAATAGTCATGTCCTAGGAGAAAGTTTCAGAAAATCCTTGGGTATTCTTTTTTAAAAGAATTTTACTTTTCCTACTCACACAATACTATTTAATTTGGTAACTGTATGACTCTCTGTCCACATGATGGTTATCAGAAATAAATCAGCTGACTGAATTACTTCATTTCACTATTAAATGCAAGTTAAACAATTTCCCAAATTCTTGAAAAATTTACCAAAAATCCACTACCAGCTGAACATACACCTTATCAAAGAACATTTTTATCATTGTCACTGAATTATGTTTTTATTACAAATAATTTTTTTCAACTTTTCCATGTAGAGTAGAAATATAACTGCACAGCTATAAAAACAAATAAAGACCACGTGGAAATTTGGCACACATTTGCACAGTCTTCAGTTTTTAACTGACTTCTGGAATACTTCAAGACTAAATGCAAAAATGCCTGGTGCTGGAAGGGGGACTCACACTTAAAAGTCACAGTGTTCCTAATGATCATCTCCCCAAACTCCCTAAATCTCCCTGCCTCACCCTCACTCCACCCCACTCTTCATTCAAATCACTATTTGAACATGCTAATTTTAATGAGTTAAAGCAGAAAATTAAATTCTACATTCATTCAATAAATATTGATCAATTATGTATTGTGGGCCAAACCCTACACTAATCACTAGTGATAATATGGGAAGCAAGGCAGACAAGGCTCCCATTCCAGAGTCTCCAGTCAGTTAGAGGAAGAGAGGAAATTGCCTAAAACACCAACTTAAAGAACAAAGAACAGTAAATGCTATGAGACAGGGCCTCCTCTAGAGAAGTGTGGGAGAGGACAGGCAGGAAATCAATGGCTCTGAGGAAAATCATTTTAAGAACAAGTCACATCTGTCCTACAAAATAGTCTGCATGGCCTCATCCAGAATAAATATTTGACAAATGCCTCTAACTCCTAGGCACACATCAAAATCTTATAAAAACATTTCAAAAAACACCAAAATCATCAAAGCTATTTTATGAAATTCTGACGATATAGGTCTGGTTACCTGTTTTATAAACAGATTTATAATGTGTACCTCATTTTGAGCACCAATTTCTTAATTTGTCCATTCAAGGCTCTGTCTTGGAAACTCCTGCTTTTTTAAATGATTTCCATAATTAAATATGGAAATTGAAATATGCAACATAACAGACATTTCTCTAAATCAATAAGCAAAATGTAAAAATTCTGCTGTTAAAGTTAACAGTGGCTGAAAAATTCTGTTTCCTTATTCCTGTGGAACACGATTCACTAATGACTTATAGATATAATGTTAAAAATATTTCTCAGAGTCACATTGAAGTTTTTAACTATGTATTTCCAAAATTATCTTAAATTCAGGCCAGTTTCTTCCTCAGCTTAAATCTTTGGCACCTGCAAATTTTCCTTGACTGTAGCATTGTGACGGCACAGAATTTCCTCAGCAAATCACAAGCACTAAGTAGTTGAAATACTTGATCTCTACTAACAATCAAAGGTTTTATGTTAAATTTGTACATTTAAGCTCTTTTAAAATGGTGGTGTTTATTTATTATGTGCACAGAGCACCAAGCAAAAGCACCCAAGTGCTGGTTAATTTCCAGGTCAATTCTAACCTCACTAATCATTCATCGAGAATCATAACAATGAGAAGCAGAAGGGTTCTTTACAGGAGGTTAGGGGATTTTCCTTGGAAAGGTTGTCTCCTGGTTATAAAATTAGAGAGAGGGAAGAATTAAAATGATCATGCTCTAAAAATGACTTAGTAGAAGTGACAGGGCTTTTTTTTAACCTAAATATTTTTTAAGTACCAAATTTGTCACTCCTGGAAGTTATATGTTACTAACTGTAAAACCACTTTATTGCAGCAGTAAAAGAAATGAAGTACTTTTAGCCAATGTTTTTCAATAAATCAGGAACTTTGCATTAAATCCACATTTTATTTGCTTATATGGACGTTCTTTTATTTTGACTGAATTGGTACAGACTACTGAATCACAGAATGAGATGCTTCTTAGAGGTCTCACAAACTCAGGAGTGGGGTTTTCCTGAGGGCAATAGGGTGGGGAAACTGTGACCAAAAAAATGAAAAGAAAAGCTAAAGCTGTTTTGCTTGAATTAAGAAAAGTATTCATCCAGGATGAATGTTTTTAAAGCTGTACTCCCCAACATGACCATCTCTAACTAGTCATTTAAGTTTTAATTGCTTTGATTTTAAATATGTTCCTATTAGGTTTGCAAATTATTATATAACTTCAAATTTGCTAATAGTTAATAGTTGATGATTTATTATAAATTAGATTATAAGAAGATAATTTATGTAAATTCTCCATAGAATTCTTACTAATTATTTTTTAATAATTAAGAGGTTATGAGATCTGTGCTGGTTGATTCTTGGTCATTTTTTTTAACTTATCAATGACATTATGAAGAGAGAGAAAAAGGATGGGAAAACTAAAAAAAAAAAAAAAAGGAGGAAAATCACAAATCTAATCTTGTTTCTCATTAGTATCTCAGTTTAAAATGTTGGTATGGTACTGTTTTCTTAAAAGTGTTGGTTCATATTAAGTTACTTGGTTCACAGTGAATTTACGTGTTTCCTGACCATTTTCACCGTAACTAGCAACTATTGCTGAATGCTTGACTGAAAATGAAGCGTATCAACATCATAGCTTTTGTGAACTTGAAGCAACGTGACTCATAATATATGTCCCTCACACAACATTTTCCCAGGGCAGATGAATTTTAGATACAAAGAGCACAGAATCAAAGAGAGACAGTAACAAAGACTGGAACTGAATATTAGAAATAAAAACCTTAAATTTTATACAGGCATATCCAGTAGTCAAGAACTCAGCTTAGTCACTTTGTTAATGGACTACCGAGCATATCATCATAATCTAATATAAATCAATTATAACTAAACCACCACAGTAAAACTGCCATATGGCAGGGTAGCCTGTTTAAGACAGCAGAACCCCGTAAGTGCTTTGGAACTTTTCCAATCTAAGCTGCAAAACGAAAGAATAAAGTCAATTAGATTCTCTCTGTAACATTAAAAGCTAGTGTATTTGCTTGCACATGTGTGTATATGTGTACACGTGTGTATCTATAAGCACATTTATATCTATATCCATTTGTGTTAACACAATTGCATATATATATATATATATATATTCATAGATAACAAGTGAATAAATAATTATACAAAGTAATTTTTCCCAAGTTTGAGGTCCTATATTTCTGAAGGTTTTAGAAGTGAGGAAGAAATTCCAAAAATTACTTTTGGAAGTGAGTGAGTATTCCTTTAACTCCGTTATCCTATAGGAGTTCTATCTAGGTATAAAAGTTGATACAATAGCATTCCTGAGTGGACTTTAACCTTGTTAGCAGCTGTATTCAAGTAAACCGTAGTAGAGTTGATTCTTTTATGTCCTCTTTAACCCACTGAAACTGCGTACATCTCAAATCATTCAATATTTACTGAGACTCTGTTGTGTTTGAGACTGTGCTGGGCTCCACTGGAGATATAAAGAAGTAGTCAGCTAGTTAGAGAGACAAGACATACACATGTACAACATTTAAAACAAGATTTAAACATCTGTTTGCAAGAATAAGAGATAAATGTCACAAAACAGTGTTTGATGCATTACAAAATAAATTGTATGAACCACTCTTGTTACAGCACCCCGCCCCCTGCCCTCCCTCCAGGAGAGTAAAAGATCATAGAAGATTCTGAGTTAGACCTTTCAAGATGGATCAGTTTAGGGTAGAAGAGGAAAGGCATATTCCAGGTGAGAATAGAGGAAAGTGAAATACAAGATGAGTTTAAAAGTCAGATGTTAGGTTTTTTTTTTTTTTTTAATTAAGTTGTTCTCCAGTTATAGAATTTAATCAACACTAATTAATCAACTCTAATTCAACGGCATATATTCTGTGATGCTGGCTGAAAATAAAACATTTACTAAGTAAAGCATCAGGGATATTTACTTGGATGAAGCAATAAGTTAATAATTTATTTATTTTGGATTTCCTAGTAGCTTTTGTGTTTTAACTTTGTAGTTCCAAGCAAATACTGAAAAATCATATATCTGCTTATGTTCAACACTCTAAAATAAATTAGACTGATTCTTTGAAAGCATATTAGGGTACTGTCTAAAGGTCAATTTTTTTCTCAAATATCTTACCAACGTAAATGAAAGGTCATTAAAGCTCATTGGTTTCCAATTTATTTTGCAGGTGCCTATACAGGTTCTTAGGGCTTCCAAGGTGGCCTTAGCAGTAAAGAATCTGCCTGCTGATGCAGGAGCTGTAAGAGATGTGGGTTCAATCCCTGGACCAGGAAGATTCCCTGGAGGAGGGCATGACAACCCACTGCAGTAGTCTTGCCTAGAGAATCCATGGACAGAGGAGATGCATACGGTCCATACGGTCGCAAAGAGTTGGACATGACTGAAGCAACTTAGCATGCATGCATGCATACAGGTTCTCAAAGATCACTGTGCATAAAAATTTTCTGGACTTTATTTGGTATATCTGTGGTGGTGCTCAAGTCGTCCACTGACCACATTTTGTGAAACACTGGCCTAGAAAATTGGGGCCTTGAAGAATAATCCAAATGGTTCCCAGAGAAGGTCAAACCCCAGCAGTTTAATCTAAATTATTTTTATGATAGACTATGCAGGTGCATTAGAATTTAGTGATAGTTCTGACAAGAGCTATAATTAAGCAGAGCTTCTGCTCTTGTCAGAACCAAAATCCCAAGCAATCAGTGGAGAATAGCTGATAATGTAGAACTTAAAAAGAGGCCTCATGAGCAAATTTCTCTTTGGGGGATATGGAAAGGGTTCTGCGTGCAGTCCTGCCCCTACCCCTCACCCTCATCCCAATTCTTTAGGAGAAACATGTACTTAAAAAACTGGGAATAGAACTGCCATATGACCCAGCAATTCCACTTCTGGGCATACACACTGAGGAAACCAGATCTGAAAGAGACACGTGCACCCCAATGTTCATCACAGCACTGTTTATAATAGCCAGGACATGGAAGCAACCTAGATGCCCATCAGCAGATGAATGGATAAGGAAGCTGTGGTACATATACACCATGGAATATTACTCAGCCATTAAAAAGAATTCATTTGAATCAGTTCTAATGAGGTGGATGAAACTGGAGCCCATTATACAGAGTGAAGTAAGCCAGAAAGATAAAGAACATTACAGCATACTAACACATATATATGGAATTTAGAAAGATGGTAATGATAACCCTATATGCAAAACAGAAAAAGAGACACAGATGTACAGAACAGACTTTTGGACTCTGTGGGAGAAGGTGAGGGTGGGATGTTTCGAGAGAACAGCATCAAAACATGTATATTATCTAGGGTGAAACAGATCACCAACCCAGGTTGGATGCATGAGACAAGTGCTCGGGCCTGGTGCACTGGGAAGACCCAGAGGAATCGGGTGGAGAGAGAGGTGGGAAGGGGGATCGGGATGGGGAATACATGTAACTCCATGGCTGATTCATGTCAATGTATGACAAAACCCACTTCAATATTGTAAAGTAATTAGCCTCCAACTAATAAAAATAAATGAAAAAAAAAAAAAGAAACATGTAAGCTTGGCCAGCCACAACCTGTGTTCTTAGGTTCAGACTTAACAACCCATTAGCTGAGTAAACCAAATCCTTGTTCAGAAAGATTCTGCCCAAATGTGATATCTCTTAAGATGTGAAGAGACTGATTAAATTCTCCTTGGTTCTTCCTTGGGATTTCGATTATACTCCTGAAATAGTGCCAACCATGATACATCCAAATAAGATATGTTTCTGCTTCTCATCCATCCAGACAGTGAGCAGTTCATGCTAAAAATGGCATATCTTACTCTTCTTTGTGGTCCTAGGCCTAGTAAGCTCTCAACAAATGTATACAAACCATGTACACACAAAATCATCACTCTGTCCAATTCTGTCTGAAGCTGGTATTTAGCATAGACAGTTTGCCAAGGAAAATATGTTCCGAGATGGAATCCCCTAAACAAGAGAATGTGCTAAACCACTGGAGAAAATCACCAGCAGAATGATACTGATGGATTTATCAAAATTAAATGGATGATCAGAAACTGTTTCCAATGGGACGTATAGGAGAAAGATTTCAAGTATAGAAAAAATGTGACCAAATAAACAAAAGTTATACCTCATAGCAGGGAAGTAATAAACTTTTAAAAATGTGAGTCATTGTTTCAGAGGAAACAATAATAATAAGAGAACTTAAAATAATTTTAGTTGAGTACATTGCCAACATCCACTGGATCATCAAAAAAGCAAAAGAGTTCCAAGAAAAATCTACTTCTGCTTTATTGACTACGCCAAAGACTTTGACTATGTGGATCACAACGAACTGTGGAAAATTCTAAAAGAAATAGGAATACCAGACCACCTGACCTGCCTCCTGAGAAATCTGTATGCAGATCAGGAAGCAACAGTTAGAACTGGACATAGAACAACAGACTGGTTCCAAGTTGGGAAAGGAGTATGTCAAGGCTGTATACTGTCACCCTGCTTATTTAACTTACATGCAGAGTAAATCATGCAAAATGCCGGGCTGGATGAAGCACAAGCTGGAATCAAGATTTCCGGGAGAAATATCAATAACCTCAGATATGCAGATAACACCACCCTTATGGGGAAAAGCGAAGAAGAACTAAAGAGCCTCTTGATGAAAGTCAAAGAGGAGAGTGAAAAAGTCTGCTTAAAACTCAACATTCAAAAAACTAAGATCATGACTTCTGGTCCCATCACTTCATGGCATATAGATGGGGAAACAATGGAAACAGTGAGAGAGTTAATTTTGGGGGGCTCCTAAATCACTGCAGATTGTGACTGCAGCCATGAAATTAAGAGACACTTTCTCCTTGGAAGAAAAGCTATGACCAACTCAGACAGCATATTAAGAAGCAGAGACATTACTTTGCCGACAAAGGTCCATCTAGTCAAAGCTATGGTTTTTCCAGTAGTCATGTATGGATGTGAGAGTTGGACTGTAAAGAAAGCTGAGTGACAAAAAACTGATGCTTTTGAACTGTGGTGTTGGAGAAGACTCTTGAGAGTCCCTTGGACTGCAAGGAGATCAAACCAGTCCATCCTAAAGGAGATCAGTCCTGAATATTCATTGGAAGGACTGAAGCTGAAGCTGAAACTCTAATACTTTGGCCACCTAATGCAAAGAACTGGCTCACTGGAAAAGACCCTGATGCTGGAAGACCGAAGGTGGGAGGAGAAGCAACAACAGAGGATGAGATGGTTGGATGGCATCACCAACTCGATGGACATGAGTTTGAGCAAGCTCCAGGAGTTGGTGATGGACAGGGAAGTCTAGCGTGCTTCAGTCCTTAGGGTTGCAAAGAGTCAGACACAACTGAGTTACTGAACTGACTGACTTTTTAAAAGTGAACAATGTAAAATACTAAACATGAAACATGTTAAAATTAAGAACAGGGAACACAAACAATCAATATAATTAATTCACAGTAATCAAAGTATATATTTAAAACTTCACATCTATTTTTGCAATTAAATGAGTAAAAACAGGCGAAAATTAGTTTCCACTGCTATTGTGTTTATCACGCCAACGTCCTATTCTCTTTACATGTATATGTCAGTTAATATTCTCAATGATCCTATGAGGTAGCCATATTATTGGCCCATTCTATTGAAGAAGATATTGAGGCATGGCAAAGCAAATTCACTTGTCAAAAGTCACTCAGCTAGTGAGCAGAAGTCAAGACTCCAAGCAGGTCTTCTTCCTAGCTCTTACTCAAGTCTATGTTTTTAAGTCCTGTGCTATTCCACTTCTCTCAGAGAAGAAAGAGATAGAAGATGAGTTGGGGGGTGGTGGTGATGGCAGGCAGCAGAGAAGAGGGAGAAAAAATGGAAATTGAGAAAAAGAGAAAATTACAAACTTTTAAAGTTCTTTGACATATTGTAAGCTTCTTGAGGATAACCAACATAACTGACTTATCTTTTATATCATGGTGCCTTACTCATCCTTATAATAACAATACCTAACATTAATTAAGTACTTCCTTGGTAGTAATGGGAATATTTATAATGAACATCATAATTATAATAGCTAAATATCTTCGGGCTTTGAATAAATTCTGTACCAGGTACTTTGCTAAGCACTTTACATGAATGAACTCATTAAATCATCAGATAAACTAGGTGACTTTGTGACATCAAGCAAGTTATGAAAATATATAGCCCCATAGGTAAAATATGGGATTAACAGTATCAATGCCACCATGCTTAATTTGTCTAAATGACTTAATACAGGTGATGTGTTTACAACTTACTGGAATGTAGTAAGTTAAAAACAAACTTTGGCTATTCTTATTATTATTGGTACACTGCTATTATTCCTATTTTAAAGATGAAGAAACAGGCATGGATTAAGGGATTTGCTCAAGTTCTCAGAGCATGAATATGAAAAAATCAATCCTTGGAAGTCAGTCTGACTTCAGAACCCTCCACCCTATATGTGCTCAAGAAATATTTGTTGACTGCATGCATACATGAATGAATATGTGAGTTGGGGAGATATGGCAGGTAAAAAAGAAACAAGCTAGATTAAAAATTGAAGACAGAAGGAAAATGGGATACTTGGTGATTAAAAAAAGGGGGGGCAGGGAATTGAGAGATAGGGGAAGGATACGAAAGGATAAGGAGATGTAAAACAAGAAAAGAAGTTCATTACAGGAAATCCTCACATAATAGTGAGGTCATTTTCTTTTAATCACAAGCAGCAATTAATTTAAAAGTGAGCACTCTGAAATATGAAAGATCACACTGAGAAAAGTTAAAAGCAGCATTAAAGCAGATTCACCTTGAAGTTGGCAAAACTTATTATATAACTGGGCAAAGATAATAGGGAAAAAAATGTGATGACATGGCTCCCTGATCAAAGCAGGTGTAACACCTCTAAGCTACAACATTTCTAGATTTGTGTGCTCTAAGGAGCTTCTCCTCATATCCCCTTTTCCTACCATGGGTCAAGTGAGAGTTCTGAATTTTGAAAGGTCTTCAAGAAGGAATCCCTGACATAAAAAATAACTACTCTGTTTTCAGGAGAGTAGTTGAGAGGAATGTAGAGAGGAAAGAGGATTAATGATTCTAAGACTAGAGAGTTTTAGAACAACTACTCTGGGGGTTAACATACAAGGTTTTCAGGAAATAAAATAATAACCGGTAATAACTTAACATTTGCAATAGTGCTAACAGAGTTATATGATTTTCTTGGGTCCTTAGATGCTGAGTGAATTGTTTGAGATGTTGGCTATTAAGTGTCTGGCACAGTGTCTCATATGTAATAAATGCTCACTTAATACATCTAAGCTATTTTTCCCTGATGATATAAGTAGCATTAATAGAGAATGTCTATTCTTCATCCTCACAGTGAGGCAATGATGTGCCGGAACCAGAAAGGTCAAGCCATTTAAGATGCTAATAATTATAATGTTGAAATAATTAGATTACGGGGTTGAGACTGAGTAATACTAGAAAGAAGGGCTTCCCTCGTGGCTCAAACAGTAAAGAATCTGCCTGCAATGCGGGAGAAGCGGGTTCAATCGCTGGGATAGGAAGATGTCTTGGAAGAGGGAACGGTAACCCACTCCAGTAATCTTGCCTGGAGAATTCCATGGACAGAAAAGCAGCCAAGTTACAGTCCATGTGGTTGCAGAGTCAGACACGACTGAGCAACTAACACACACACACACACACACACACACACACACACACACATACACATAAGAAATGAAGCCAGGAGCTATGTAGGCTACACAATGAGTTTGCTAGAAAATGCATAGATGGTTATAAACAGAGAAGAGAATTTCTAAGTGTGTAGCAACAACTCTGGGTAACAAAGAAAAATAAAGTGTGGTTGTATATGAGGGCTGACAGAAAAGATGGAAGAGATGATCCCTCAGGCAGAGGTAACTGGTTTAAATGGTCACAAGTACAGTGAAATAGCTAGGGATAATGAATGTGCTCTGGAATGAAAGGGCTTCCCAGGTGGTGCTAGTGATAAAGAACTTGCCTGCCAATGCAGGAGACATTAAGAAACACGTGTTCGATTCCTGGGCCGGGAAGATCCCCTGGAGGAGGGCATGGCAACCCACTCCAGTATTCTTGCCTGGAGAATCCCATGGACAGAGGAGCCTGGCGGGCTACAGTCCTTGGGGTTGCACAGAGTTGGACACGACCGAGGCGACTTGGCATGGGACGAGAAAGAAAGCTAGACAATGGCAGGCAAATGTTGAGTAACGCTGGCAAGAATCCTAGGGGGAACAGAGAAAAACTGGTTGGTTGAATGGTAAAGACAGTGGTGTAGCCAGGGGGCCTACACATTGGGAAAGTATGGTTTGTTGAACCAAAGAAAGATAAGGCTGTGGTCTAGAGGGAGAAATGAGGGATGATAAGAGAGCCCAGAGAAAGATAGTGAGATAAGGAATCTGGGTGATGGTGGCAACAGAAGTGGTGATGAGGAAACGAGATATTCTCCTCTAAGAAGGTGTTGAGGTTGGTAATAAGGTAAGAAAAGTTTAAAACAGGGAGGCTGAGAAGATGTTTGCCAAAAGATTTTTTTCCTTCCATGAAACTAACACAGTCATTCAAAGACTAGGTGTATTACTTTTATCATCATTAAAATAACATGGTTTGAAAAATGCTTGATTTACTTAAGTATACTTAAAGCTGATATACTTAATATTGATTGAAAGGATTTTAAGCAAAGTTCATAGTACAATGTAATCCATGAGGTCAGTGATCGTTTCTCTCTAGTTGACCACACCATTCTCATGGTTCGGCAGAACTCCCATCGGATACAGACATTCAATAAATACTTAGCAACCCACTGGGCTCAACATTTTCTTTTAATTACTTACTACCAGTAGTCTTTGACTAAGACAGCAACAAAAATTACCACAATTGTCAATAACTGAGGACTTCTGAGTGTCAGGTGTATGTCAATTGTGCCTCCTTTTATTTGAGACATACTTTAAGAGCAGTTATTATTACCCCACTTGCTAGTTAGTAGCAAGTTAGTATTAGTAATAATACTAGTTACTAAAACTAACTAATTAGTAATAATACTAACTTGCTACTATTGGTGTTATTAGTAGTAGCAAGTTAGTAGCGAGCTAGTTAGTATTATTACCCCACTTGCTAGTTAGTAGCAAGTTAGTATTAGTAATAATACTAGTTACTAAAACTAACTAATTAGTAATAATACTAACTTGCTACTATTGGTGTTATTAGTAGTAGCAAGTTAGTAGTGAGCTAGTTAGTATTATTACCCCACTTGCTAGTTAGTAGCAAGTTAGTATTAGTAATAATACTAGTTACTAAAACTAACTAATTAGTAATAATACTAACTTGCTACTATTGGTGTTATTAGTAGTAGCAAGTTAGTAGCGAGCTAGTTAGTATTATTACCCCCACTTGCTAGTTGGTAGCTTGTTAGTAGAAAAACCGAGGAGAAGAGACACAGAGTAACAGCTAAAATCACTCTCTTTCCAAGATCCTTCCACTTTGGTAAAAAGACTTGTATTAGAGATGACAAATATATTTAAGAATTGCCAAGCCCAAAGTCAGAGTTCTCCACCCAAACTCTGCTATGATCTGTGTTTAATTGTAAAGGGTGTTGGAGAGTTTCCAGGACGGTTCTCCTTCTACCCATGCCTGCAGCCTGACTAGGGTAAAATACAGTTTCACTTGACCTGGGTTTATTCTCACAGCACATGTATGAGGCAGGTATCATTTCTATGAAGAAAAACTAAAATTCAGAGATAGTAGGCAAAATTTCCAAGGTCATTCAACTAATGAGTAATCAAACACTGAGCCAGGATTTGAACCCAATTGTGTACAAATAAACATATTAGAATTTTCTTTTTCCATACTATTATAATTCCAAATCTTTTGTTTCATGCTGAACTCATCAACAGTCTTCCCAGGTTACTCAGTAGGTAAAGAATCTGCCTGCAATGCAGGACACCTGGAGACACACGTCCAATCCCTGAGTTGAGAAGAGCCCTTGGAGAAGGGCATGGCAACCCACTCCAGTATTCTTGCCTGGAGAATCCCATGGACAGAGGAGACTGGTGGGCCACATACAGTCCGTGGGCTCCTCAAATGTGGGACACGAATGAAGCAATGGAGCACAAGCTCATCAATAACCGTGTCGTCTTTTGTATTCTTAAACCAAAAAAAGAACTTTCTCAAAAATAAGAAAATAAAGCAATTTTTAAAAATTATTTCATTTGGCATTTATTCAAGTGTGTAATTACCTATGGGGTAAAATGATATTACTTTAAGCAACCAAAAAAATTAAAGTTACAATCTATAGTAACAGCATTTCACTATGGGTAATTTGGGCAGTTAATGAACTCCTTATGCACTTTTTAAACCTTCTCTGTAAAGAAGAAACTATGGAAATAATAATGAAAAAAAGTGCTTGTGTACATGTAAATGAAAAGGAACAATGAAAGGAAATAAAATAAAATAACCAAATTATTCAGTTGTTAAATATATAAGACCAACTTTAGAACATTACTGACATCCTAAACATAAAAACGTGTAGGAAACCATAAAATTGACTAATAATTAGCTGGTAGCTTGTAGAAATTGTCTTAATTTATATATTTATTATTGTTTTAAACAGTTTTGAGAATATTCAGTATGTACTCATTAAGAGTTTACTCCTATAATTTCTTATCATCCGCTCCAACACCACATGAATATGATTTTAAAATAATATTTTACATAGGAGAAATTATGTTTTCCACAGATGAGAAAAGACGTTACAGCTAACACATCTGTACCCCTATAAAAACAGAAATTAGTTTGGCAAGGAAAATGCATTCATATTAAAATATTAAAAATTAAATGTTATGTCATAAAACCTCTACCTAAGAAAAGCCATGAAGTAAGACCATTTATCACACCGATTTAATGAGGCATTATCTTTAATATTGGTTATTTCCTACAATAGAAGGAGTCATGCAGCAGAAAGTCTTCATTCTTGAAACATCCTTACCCAACCGTTGAGCCAAAGGTACTTCACTGAGCAAAAATTGTATTAAATTAAGAAAATTCAGATTTTGTCAATCCAAAACCAATTTTCTCTCAAAAAGTCATTACCAACTTGTTAACTGAGGTATAAATATTTATTATCAAATATCTGGATCAATATTTCATCTCCTAACAAAAAGGCTTTCCAAATGCAAAATGCGGTAGATATCTCAGTTCCAAACATTCCAAATCTTAAAATTGTAATTGTATTAGAAATGTCATGTGCCTTACTGAAATTTCTGTTTTAATCCCCTCCAAGTTAAATTCCAGTCACAATATCCAGAGTACCATGAAAACCATTTGCAAAGAGCTGGCTCTTCTACTACATAATTCAACTTTTTATGTCAGCTATGTAGCAACTGTACAAGTCAACCATATATGTCAGCTATATATTTTAAAGAGAAATATAAAATATAGAAATGGAATTTCCATAAATCTAGCTTTAACACTTGCTGGTTTTGTGTTCTTAGTAACTTAAAATAATAAACAATTTCAATTTTTTAAAAGTAGAAAAAGATGCATCTATCTACATGGTATAAAAACTATGCTTCTCTTTTTCCTTTATCATATAACAAATAGATAGATGTTAATATATATATAGTTCTATATGAAATTAGTCTAACACACCTGTGATTGCAGTTAACTTAATTGGTTGTCCCTTTTGATAACTAATTTCAATTGTTTCATAATCCTACATTTTATAATGTCTTGGAGACATTACAAAATAAAAAATATCCAAAAATGAATGTTGTCTCATTTTTTTTTCCCCTTGACAGTCAAGACATCTTTGCTCCTTCTGTAGATAAATGTGTCTTCCACAAACAATCTTTTTTCTGGTAACCTCATCTACAGTCAATATCAATCCTGGTATAGGTAGCAAAAAGTGATATTTTCCTCAAAGAGAAAAATCAAGAATGGTAAGTCAATTATAGAATTGACATCTGTAATATGCCTGAGTCTTTTCTCCAGCCTCCAAATGAAAGGGTTAATCATATACATATTTTTGAGCAATTTCAACCCAATTACAAACAGCTGTAAAAGTCAGTTTCAATATCGAGATCCAAAGGAAGAAATTCCCTCACAGGCTTCCTCCATTTTTCCTCCCCCACGACGGGTGCCTTCAATAGAGTTCCAACTTCTATAGATCACAGACATTGTTTGCCCAGGCTGACCAATCTCTGAGGCAGGGGTTTTTTCCCTTCAAGATACTTCATGTTAACAGCTTGAGGGCGTTCAATCAGCACTGCTTTGATCTCAGTTGGAACTATAATTATTTAACATTGTTACATGGATTTCTATAATCCACCCCACCATTAAATCCCTTTTACACCCTCATGTTCTGAGGCCTAATCTGCATCTGTACACTTAGTTTGTCTTCTCTGCTGGTCTCATAAGGAGCCTGCATTCTCCAACATTCCCACTGATGGTTTTTCCCCTCTCTCTTCCCCTCTAATGAAATCATCTTCTTACAAATTGAAAACTGCAAAAAGCATTTGGTCTGTTTTTAAGAGCACCCTATTGAATGACAGTGTCATCCACCATTCACAGCAAACTTTATTTTTTCTAATCCTATGGAATTCATTTACTCAGTGGACTTTTTATTAAAATAATGATAAGCATATATTTGATTTTCTAAATAGGAATTTTTGCAAAAGCATACACAATGAAAAGTTGTCAGTGTTGTGGTAATTTGAACACCCCAGAAGAAGGAGTTAGTAACATTCTGCCCTTTCCTGTTTCTTCAGAAAGTGAACTCAGCACAAAACCAATTGAGAATAGAAATCTCATGAGAACTATTCAGTATGTTTGTCTGAGGAGGTGTGCAGGTTAAGTCCCAAGAAGAAAAGGAGAAAAGGAAAGAGAAATAGGAAGGTACTGTGAGCCCTCAGAAGACCAAAACCGAGAGGTCAGAGGAGAGAGTCGAAGAGAAGTGGGGCTTTTAAGCAGCTGTTTTGGACTCTGGTTTAGCTCACTTCTACCATTTTCCTATCCAGTTTTCTCTTCACCTAGTTTATAATTTATACTGTCATTTTATATTGTATGTTTTCCATAAGTCACCCCAAACCCTTTGTGGAGTGAGACTGAGCATAAGCAACAAATGTCTATTTTTCTTTTTTTTTAATCTAAAATACTCGAACAATTCCTATTCAACTGGAAGTTTTACTCGGACCAAGAATGTTGAATCCTATGAAACAATCTCGTTTTCTAAACAAAACGGACACAAAGGGACTCATTACTCTGGCCATGCGAAACCTAAATAAATCTAATGGAGCAGAAACAAAGCTGAAGCAAGATTTAAGACAGAAAAAAAAAAAAACTGACTGTAAAACAAGGGTGATGAGGATGATGATGAGAATGAAGTCATGCTTACATCACTTACACAGTACTTACTTTGGACCAGACCCTCTTCTCAGCACTTCACTAATGCAAAGCTCATAAAATCCTACAATGCAGGTACAGTCACCTGTTGGTATCCACAGGGGACTGATTCTAGGACCTCCCAGCAAGAAAAACAAAATCTTCAGATGATCAAGACCTTATACAAAATGGTGTACTATTTGCATGGAAGCTACACACATCCTTCCATGTACTTTAAATCATCTCTAGATTACTCATAATACTGAATACAATGTAAATATTACATAAATAGCTGTAAATATAAGGAAAATGCTATGTAAATAGTTGCTGCCATAGTAAATTCAAGTTTGGCTTCTTGGAAACTTCTGGAACTTTTCTCTGAGTATTTTCCATCCATGGTTGATTCAATTCAAGAATCTGGAACCTGCAGATAATGAGAGTGGGCTGTATATAACACTCCCATTTAACAGATGAGAAAGGTGACATAATTTGACAAAATTTACTCAGCTGTTAAGTGGAAGAGCAGAATCTAAAAGTAATATTCATCTCAGATTGTATCTTCTATTACTTCACTACTCCTACAAGTTTGACCTCACCATTGATCTGAGACTAGGTAAGCTACTCATCACATATTTGCAACGGGGACCTAACTACTCTAATGCTTAACATCTTTACATATAAAATAGGGATAACCTGTCACACTTGCTGTGAGGATTAAAAGAAGTACCCAAAGACATCAATTTACACAGGAACAAAAAAAAGGAAATGTCATCCAGAGGAATAACACCAGCATGGTTGATCGCCACTCTCAATGGACATCCAGGCTGGGACAACATACCTCGTTTTATTGCACTTTGCCTTACTGTGCTTTTCAGATGCTGTGTTTTCTATAGATTGAGGGTTTGTGACCACCCTGTGTTGAGCAAGTCAATCAGCACCATTTTTCCAATAGCATTGCTCACTTCAGGTCTCTGTGTCACATTCCAGTCATTCTTGCGATATTTCAAACTTTTTCATTATTATTGTATTTGTTATGGTCGTCTGTGACCAGTGATCTTTGATGTTACTACGACTCACTGAAGGCTCAGATGATGGCTCGAATTTTTTTTAGCAATGAAGTATTTTTTACTTAAACTCTGTACATTGTGGAAATCTAAAAACCAGACGGGATATAGGTACACTTCTGGCTGAGTTGCTCCGCTGTACTGCAGGAACTAACACAACACTGTAAAGCAACTATACTCCAAGAATAATTTTTTGAAAATAAAATTAAATAAAGTATGTGCATTGTTTTTTAGACATGATGAATAGACCACATTATAGTGTAAACATAACTTCTAAATGCACTAGGAAACCAAAAAAGTTGTGTGATTTGTTTTATTGTGATATTTGCTTCACTGAGGTGGTCTGGAAAAGAAACCACAATATTTCCAAGGTATGCCTCAAACTTAACTTTGTAAGCCTCAATTTCCTCAACTGTAAAATGAGATACAGTGACTGGGGCCAAGGTGCTTAATGAATGGTAGCTCTTAAGGGTATGTTGTTCTCCAGGGCAAAGCCAGATAAATGATAAATTAAACATAGTAACCAAAATGTTGTGACTAGAAAGAAAGTCTTGAGTTCACAAAAATTTTTATCAAAGGATAAATTAAACTTATTAAATGGTTTTAATGGAAGATAAAATATATTCTCCTTGCTTGTATTTTAGGGAAGGAAAAAGAACCCCAGTCAGGTGAAAGGATGTCAAAATGTGGTCACAAATAACAGGTGGCATAGTTTAGAAGGGCTCATTGTATGAAAGATGCAGAAAAGCCAGTGATGATGAGCACCACCTCTGGAGTCAAGGTGTTTCATTTCAATTTCATGATTATTTGCTTTGTAATCTTAGGCAAGTTAATGTTCTGTGCCTTGGTTTTCTCTTTTGTCAAGAGGGAAAAAATATTCCTAGAGTGGTTATGAGAGAAAACAATGAGAATTTGCTCTTACACTCCCCATGCCTAAAGAAGTGGCCAGCACCTACTAAACTCTTAAGAAATATTGGGTACTAGAGATATGACTGGAAAGAAGAAAGTTGAAAAGTTCATGGAGGAAGACAATACTGCCCAACAGAGTTTTACGACCTCAACACTAATTCTAGATGGGTTTCATTTTTAGCATTTCAAGAGAATAACACTGATAACAACATTAATAATAATATCTGAAAAATAAAGGCTTTAACTTTTCTGATTTACTGATTTTACCTTTAACGGCAGTTTTATTTGTATGTCTTTTGGATTTCTGAAAATGACTTTCTGAGTCCAATGTATGAAATGTCTTGAATTACATAGATCTATGAATAGTAATAATATTTAATAAGGTCCAAAGAGAACCAGAAGTAGTATTAATTTTGTGTATTTTTATACAATGATTGAAATGTTTCCTGAATTTTTGAAATAGTTACATTAATGTTATCTTCATTTTAATTTATTATAATATCTAATAACTATTTTTCATTTTATTATGTTTACATTTAAAAGCTAAAAATTGAGTAAAATTCAGAAAGCTGAGTTAACTAAAAAACTCTTCTTTAATTTTAAAATGTACTAAATTATTCTACCATATATTAATTATGAGTTATGAGCATGAAAAGTAGCCTTAAGTTACATGAGTTTGTAAAATAATTCACTTCCATTTTCCAGACAGAAAAACCTATTTTATAGAAAATTAATTTTGCACATAATTGTAATTATGATTTTTAATGAATGAGTAATTTGGCCTTTTCAAAACTATCTACTTATTCTTGAAAATCAAATAATTTTTCCTATCATACATATCAATATATCAAAACTGGGGGAAAAAGGTGCATTATATGTGGCTGAGTGCCTTTTAAAATCTCATATTTATTTTCAACTTTAATATAAAATGTAAAGATAATCATTAAAGTTAATAACTGAAAGAAATTAAAATATTTTTTCACAATGAATAAAGTATTTTTTCTCCTTGCAGAATAAGGGTAAAGGTTCATAAGAAAACTCCTGCCTTTACATTGCTTAATAAAAAATGAGAGAGAGAGAGAGAGAGTGTGTGTATGTGTGTGTGTGTGTGTGAGAGTGAGAGAGAGAGAGAGAGAGAGAGAGAGACAATGGTTCAGAGCTGAGACGGCTTCTGACCTGCTCCTAGTGCCACTTCCAGATCACTGTTTTCTTGTGCTTGGGATTTCAGGGGTAGGAGAAATCCCTGCTTCTTTCTTTACCTCTTTAAACCTACTTTGAACACAAATATTAATGATGCTGGCAACATTTATGACCCAGATCCCTACTGCATTCTGATCCAAACTCTTGCAATACGCTGTTGCCTAGTTGTCCAATGTGCATCCCTACCTCACTCCTAACCACAATGCACCATCTCTACTAATGCAGGTATGTCATGCTCCCTCAGCCTGGGCTGTTGGAATGTTCTTCTCCTCTTCTCTCCCTCCAGCTGTTAAATGCATCCATACTTAGAAGTAAAGAGGCCTTGACTGGCCTCCCAGTCCAGAGTTTCCCTGGACTTTCTTTATGTTCTCCCATGACTTATATGTCCTCATTCTTCAACTTGGGGTAAAATCTCTATCAACATGAAGTTAAGCCTCTCCTTCTTGAGATCTTTTCCTTCATTCCCTGCAAAACCTCCAAGAACTCCCCAGGAGCCAACCATACCTCTGAATTCCAAGGGACCAGTTAGGCCACTGGAGTCCCTGCTTTGCTTTCTATTCCTCGGGGTCATTATTGCACATGGGTCCCACACAGGATGGTGGACTCCCCGTCTTCGCTAAGGAAACACCCAAGTGGACTCAAGTCTTCTACAGTCTTCCATGGCATTCTGCCTTAGACTTCAGGGTTCAGTTCACTGAATTCATATCACATCTCAGATCAGCCATCCTTCTCCAGAGTAGGATCCCAGGACATGTTAGCCGGTCTCACAAAGAGTTCCATATTTAGGAACAAAGGGTGGGGGGGAAAGCCCTCTCTCTTAAAAATAGCCTTCTCTCTTAAAACCTCAAGCCCTACGGCTGACTCCTGGCTTTGCTTGCTCTTCACAAATTGTCCATTTTCCAAGATGTCCTTTCCCTGCCAGTAGACTTTGGTAAAACTCAAACAATCGAACCTGCTATTCACTATTCATGACCCAAATTGTCTCTCTTCCAAGAATCATGGGTTGAAGCCCTATCTCCCCATGTCACTGTATTTGGACTTAGGACATTTAAGGAAGTAATTAAGGTTCAGTTCAGTTCAGTTCAGTCGCTCAGTTGTGTCCGACTCTTTGTGACCCCATGGACCACAGCACACCAGGCTTCCCTGTCCATCACCAGCTCCCGGAGTTTACTCAAACTCATGTCCACTGAGTTGGTGATGCCATCCAACCATCTCATCCTCTGTCATCCCCTTCTCCTCCTGCCTTCAATGGTTCCCAGCATCAGGGTCTTTTCAAATGTTCTTTGCATCAGGTGGCCAAAGTACTGGAGTTTCAGCTTCAACATCAATCCTTCCAATGAAAACTCAGGACTGATCTCCTTTAGGATGGACTGGTTGAATCTCCTTGTAGTCCAAGGGACTCTCAAGAGTCTTCTCCAAAACACCACAGTTCAAAAGCATCAATTCTTCAGTGCTCAGCTTTCTTTATAGTCCAACTCTCACATCCATACATGACCACTGGAAAAACCATAGCCTTGACTAGACGGACCTTTGTTGGCAAAGGAATGTCTCTGCTTTTTAATAGGTTGTCTAGGTTGGTCATAACTTTCCTTCCAAGGAGTAAGCATCTTTTAATTTCATGGTTGCAGTCACTATCTGCAGTGATTTTGGAGCCTCCAAAATAAAGTTACTGTTTCCACTGTTCCCCCATCTATTTGCCATGAAGTGATGGGACCAGATACCATGATCTTAGTTTTCTGAATGTTGAGCTTTAAGCCAACTTTTTCACTCTCCTCTTTCACTTTCATCAAGAGGCTCTTTAGTTCTTCTTCTCTTTCTGCCATAAGGGTGTGTCATCTGCCTATCTGAGGTTATTGATATTTCTCCCAGCAATCTTGATTCCAGCTTGTGTTTCATCCAGCACGGCATTTCTTATGATGTTAAATAAGCAGGATGACAGTATATGGCCTTGACGTACTCCTTTTCCTATTTGAAACCAGTCTGTTGTTCCATGTCCAGTTCTAACTGTTGCTTCCTGACCTGCATAAGATTTCTCAAGAGGTCAGTCAGGTGGTCTGGTATTCCCATCTCTTTAAGAATTTTCCACAGTTTATTGTGATCCACACAGTCAAAGGCTTTGGCATAGTCAATAAAGCAGAAATAGATGTTTTTCTGGAACTCTCTTACTTTTTCGATGATCCAACAGATGTTGGCAATTTAATCTCTGGTTCCTCTGCCTTTTCTGAAACCATCTTGAACATCTGGAAGTTCCCGGCTCATGTATTATTGATGCCTGGCTTGGAGAATTTTGAACGTGTGAGATGAGGTCATAAGTGTGTAGGGCCCTAAACCAACAGGATTGGTATTCACATAAGAATAGGAAGAGACATCAGGAGTGCATACACACGGAGAAAAAGCTGTGTGCAAACACACTGAAAAGGTGGTGAAGCAAGGAAGAGAAGTCTCACTAGAAATGAACTTTGTGGGCACCTCGATCTTGGACTTCCAGTCTCCAGAATTGTGAGAAAAAAAGCTTCTGTCATTTAAGCGACTGAGTCTGTGATATTCTGTTATGGCAGCCTGAGTAGACTAAAGTAAACCGCAATGCGGGGAAGAAGTGGGAGAGTGTGGTTGGTTGCCACACAGAGAGCTCCACAGGCTGCATGTGTAAATCGGCCCCCATCTCCTTGCTCTCTCAGAGAACTGTGAGATGACAAGATAGGAAGTATGCATCCTAAGGAGACAAAGCGCTCCCACACCCAGTCTGAAACATCCTGGCTCTTCTATTTGCATAATTAAGAAAGGCTACTCAACTGACTTCTTTTACAACAAAATGGTTTTCAGAAGTCATTATTTCCAGCTATAGGATTAGAAATTGCAGGAGTAATATTTTAAAATGTTATATCATTTATCACCCTGTTTAACAACTATTGCAGTAATTATATAACAGCAATTGCTATTTATATATCCAATGTCCCCCTTTCATTAAATTCTCAGAGTAATGAAAATTACTAAAATAGTAATTTTCTTGGAAAGCATATAAGGAAAAGTGGGTAGAGGGAAATAACAAACACTCTTATGGCTGAAAATGACTTCCACTCGTTTTTCTCTTCTTTTGGTGAGCTGGCATTGCTTCTACATAGAAAATAAAATTTAAAAACCTTATGTGCTAAGTCACTTCAGTCGAGTCTGACTCTGCATCTCTGTGGACTGTAGCCTGTCAGGCTCCTCTGTCCATGGGATTCTCCAGGCAAAAATACTGGAGTGGGTTGCCAGGCCCTCACTATAAACTTAAATAATTCACTTTTTACTTAAAATACACACTAAAAGAAATGCTGCCAGTCTCACATTCTCAGCCATTTCATATTCTTCGTCTGGTTTATAGTTTACTTAATTCTGTAAAAAATGTCATGTTTCCATCCTTATTATAATTGTGTATTCTTCATTTTATTTTACATTAATACAATGCTCAAAAATGAAACAATGCTGATTAATTCATATGAAAAATTAACTGTAAAAAAAAAGAATTTGTTAAAATTCCATTCAATCAGGAAGGCTTATGACTGTTTTTACTCAGAATGTCAGTTCAAAAGAATGTTATACTTCTTGTTAACATCAAGAGATTCTGCCATGAAAACTCAAGGTTTTTGATTCTCGTGTATTTACCCTAATATAAACTATGCTTAGCATCAAATATGTTATTCTCATTACTCTCCTGTATGTGACAATGTATTCGATAATTTTTTTAAAATATGCAGCACTTAGAAATTTTCTTTTAAGGACCCTTAAAATACAGCCTACAGGGAAGTCCACCAAGTACAACTCTGCTGTTAGCAAAAAGCTTAGAATTTCCACATTGAGACTTGCTTTCTTATTCCACCCCCAAATTCTCCAAGAACCTCCAAGAGTCAACCCCACTTCCAAACAACAGGCAAGACCAGTTGGGCTACTACATACCCTGCTTTGCTGCTCGATTTCCAGTAGATGGCTAAAATAACAATAGGGTTTCTTTATTTTTTTCTTAGCTGACCTTTTACCAAGTTCTTTAGCTGCTATTGTACAACAGTTTATAGATGGAACTATTCTTCAGTATAGATTCCCATGCATGACTTGGGGATACTTTAGTTTCCATTATCTTTCAGAAAGCCCAAGAGTGAGGGAAGGACAGTGCCTTCTAGAAAGCAGTGGTACAGTAGGGCAGATTTAACAGGAAAAATGGAAGCTTCTATACAGGCAAAATGGCAGCACATTTACTATACTTAATATATAAAATATATGTAATTTTGCAAACAACTAAGCATTTCCTATCATTAACAACTGAAGTGTGTCCAGTGTGTATCTGTCACGCTGTCCCTGGGATGACTGAAGAGATTACCACTGCTTGTTTCATCTCATCAGCTTTATGTCTCACCAACTGCATCAGCAACGCTTCCCTACCGTCTCTGAAAGCTGACGGCTCACACTCTCCTCGCACCCTCCTGCTCCACACTGGATGACCTTCCTCCCCTTTGCCACCACTACACACGGGATGCGCCTCTCCAACTGAATCCTTAGAAATCGATTTCAATTACCTCATCATTTGTCTTCTTGTACTCCGAGCTTTTTGAAGGTAGTCTGAGCCAAGCCATCATTTTATCCTTGGAGTCTGGCACACAGTTATTCTTCAATAAGTGTTTGAACTAATTAAATTAATTAATTCAATGTGGGTCTGCTAAGGTGCAGGGGAAGAAGTACATGATCTGGCAGGCATATGCAAATTATATTTATGAGTGAGTTGCTTGCTCCAAGAATCAATCTCAGAAACAGTGTAGGAGTTTATTATGAAAACAAAGATATAACAACCCCCAAGGTCCAAGTGTATTCCTGAGGCTTAAACAAGAATAAAAGTAACACATTAGGAACTATTATTAGAAAAAAAGGGAAAGCATACCTCCAACACACCACATTTACAGTAAATTTTTATATATTATTATTAAATTTAGCATATCAATTACATTAACATGATAAAACTCAAAAGAAATCCACACATAAAATCCCAGTTCTTAGGAAATAAAAGTTGAAATAATAAAATTTAAAGAAATGAGCAAAATACATTATGTGAAGCCGGATGATCACCTCTTGATAAGACTACTGCTGTATTTCTATGTCTACTGTCCTTCTTCTATCTTTTATTCATATTTTACTACAAGTAGTTTATTTTTAATGTAATTCTCAGTATGTGGCTGATATGTATCACGTCTTCACACAGATCTTGAATTTAAATCCAACAATAGTTTACAGCTTATTTTACCAGCCTTCTACCATTCTTTACTATTCTGCAAATTGATATGTAATGGGAAAGAATTAAACACTCTTTCCTTTATGAATAGTATTTAGGGGTAACTGAATAGTAGGTGAGGGAAAGATTTTTTAGAAGGTAACAATGTTAGTTAATAATACAGACCCTGGAGAAGGAAATGGCATCCCATTCCAATATTCTTGCCTGGGAAATCCCATGGACAGAGGAGTCTGGCAGGCTACAGTCCATGGGGTCACAAGAGTCAGACACGACTTAGCGACAAAACCACCACCACCAATAAAACAGAAGGAATGATAAAAATGTGAAAGGCACCATTTTGCAAGCCCTAATGATATACATTATCCTGGCAGTAATCATTAGGTGAAAAGTTGATAGGAAATTTTACAATAGATGGAGGTGAAAATACCTGAACCACTTGATACAATAAACTCATCACAAGTGGAACAGAGGCCTGGCCTGTATATTCTTACTGATATGATGCATTGGAAGGCACCAGAATATATATATAGCACTGTTGCCTACAATATTGAACCTGAATTTATTCAAGGATCTAAATTTAACTACCGAATATAAGAAATGTATTTTATCTGTTAATCAATATTACCCTTTTAAATAATCTTATAGTAAGCTGGATTTAGAAAAGAGGAACCAAAAAAAAGAAAAGAGGAACCAGAGATCAAATTGTCAACATCCATTGGATCATTGAAAAAGGAAGAGAGTTCTAGAAAAACATCTATTTCTGCTTCATTGACTATGCCAAAGCCTTTGACTATGTGGATCACAACAGACTGGAAAATTCTGAAAGAGATGGGACTACCAGACCACCTGACCTGCCTCTTGAGAAATCTGTATGCAGGTCAGGAAGCAACAGTTAGAACTGGACATGGAACAACAGACTGGTTCCAAATAGGAAAAGTCAAGGCTATATATTGTCACCCTGCTTATTTAACGTATATGCAGAGTACATCATGAGAAACACTGGGCTGGAGGAAGCACAAGCTGAAATCAAGATTGCCAGGAGAAATATCAATAACCTCAGATAGGCAGATGACACCACCTTTATGGCAGAAAGAGAAGAAGAACTAAAGAGCCTCTTGATGAAAGTGAAAGAGGAGAGTGAAAAAGTTGGCTTAAAGCTCAACATTCAGAAAACTAAGATCATGGTGTCCAGTCCCATTACTTCATGGCAAATAGATGGGGGAACAGTGGAAACAGTGAGAGACTATTTTGGGGGCTCCAAAATCACTGCAGATAGTGACTGCAGCCATGAAATTAAAAGATGCTTACTCCTTGGAAGGAAAGTTATGACCAACCTAGACAACATATTAAAAAGCAGAGACATTACTTTGCCAACAAAGGTCCGTCTAGTCAAGGCTATGGTTTTTTCAGTGGTCATGTATGGATGTGAGAGTTGGACTATAAAGAAAGCTGAGCACTGAAGAATTGATGCTTTTGAACTGTGGTTTTTTGGAGAAGACTCTTGAGAGTCCCTTGGACTACAAGGAGATTCAACCAGTCCATCCTAAAGGAGATCAGTCCTGAGTTTTCATTGGAAGGATTGATGTTGAAGCTGAAACTCCAGTACTTTGGCCACCTGATGCAAAGAACATTTGAAAAGACCCTGATGCTGGGAACCATTGAAGGCAGGAGGAGAAGGGGATGACAGAGGATGAGATGGTTGGATGGCATCACCAACATGATGGACATGAGTTTGAGTAAACTCCGGGAGCTGGTGATGGACAGGGAGGCCTGGCGTGCTGCAGTCCATGGGGCTCAAAAAGAGTCAGACATGACTGAGTGCCTGAACTGAACTGAGTAGTAATCTAGTTTCAGTTTGTGGCCCGTTAATAGCAAGTGTGCATGTCTCTATGTGCTTGCTTTTATTTTCCATCATTTTAAACTACTTCTGCTTCTAGTGTTCATCCCTGTGTTGGTCTTTACTTACTCTTCAGAGCTTTATTAAGTCCCTTTCTGAACCAGACAAAAGAAAAGCAAATAATTACACAGTTTAGGTTTTCTTTCAAATTTTTAGATTTAATAGTCAGTCATATTTTTAGGTATCTTTCCAGACACAATGTTGAGTCAAGGAAAACAATTTTCCAAAAAATCTTGTGCCAAGATAAACATCTAATGCATATGTTTCAATAAAAAGAGTTATCAAAGAGATATCCTGTGCTTAGTTGTTCAGTCATGTCTGACTCTTTGCGATCTATGGACTGTAGCCCTCCAGGCTCCTCTGTCCATGGGATTCTCCAGGCAAGAATACTGGAGTGGGTTGCCACGCCCTCCTCCAGGGGGTCTTCCCGACCTAGGGATTGAACCCAGGTCTCCCCCACTGTGGGCAGACCTTCTTTATAAAAGGGATATCAAAGGTTTTTCTCATACTCTATTGACAAATGTCTTCCTAGAGTGCATGTTGAGAAGAATTCTAAAGCAAATTATGACTCAGGAGGAAGGTACACAGTAGAAATTCTATTATTGGACAAAATTGAGGTGAGTAGTTAATCAAAACAACCAAACCATGGAATGATTTTTAAATAATAATAGAAGTATTATATTACTTATAGAATATAGATTATTATATTAGAAGTATTATATATATATACAAAATAATAAAAGTATTATAATATAGAGTACATTATAATATACAAAAGCACATTTAATAAACATTTGATGTAAGGCCTAGATCTTTCACTGTATTGGATCTATGAGTACACTGATCGGTCCTCCAGTTTCATAAATATCATTCAAATGCTTCATCTACAATTTCTAGTTTGTTTCATTAGAGTACAGTGAGGATGTGAAAGCACTTGCAAAGCCATCTACAATAGATTCTTACAATATTTTTATGATTTTCTCCCCACTTCTTTAAGTTACTTTGTCCACACCTAAATGTTTTAGTTATTCCTCTTTACCCAGTCTTTTGAAGGTTTCAATATGGTTGCCATAGAAACAATGTCATAGTTTGCAAATATATTTAAGTGGTTTAGACAATATTTAAAATCAATTAAAAATTACAATAACATATATATTTGGCAGGCATATAATGACTGCCCACATGATTCTAACTCCTGGTCTCTGCATTGGTTTACTAGAGCTGCTATAACAAAGTACCATAAACCATGTAGTTTAAATAACAGAAACGTATTGTCTTACAATTCTGGAGTCTACAAGTCCAAGATCAAACTTCAGCAAGATTGATTCCTTTGGGGGCTTTGTGAGAGAATCTGTTCCATACCTCTTACCTAGCTTCTGGTGATTTGTTGTCAATCTTCAGGCTTGTAGGAGCATCACCTCAATCTCTGCCTTCATTTTCACAATGTTCTCCCTGTGTATGTGGTCTGTCTCTAAATTTCCCCTTCTGATAGGGATACCAGTCATGTTGGATTTATGGCCTGCCCTAATCCAGTACAACCTTGTCTTAACTAACTACATCTTTAATGACCCTATTTCCAAACAACACCACACTCTTTGGAGAATTTGGAATTTAAGTCTTCAGCGTGTGAATTACGAGGGGACCTGACTTAACCCACAACAGTCTCAATCAGTAAGTTTCATAGAAAGGGTGGAAATTTTAGTTTAATGAAGGGAGTTTCGAATGTAAAAGATTAATTGATGAATTTCGCCATGAGAGTAGGGTCCAGGATAGGAAAATACGTGTTGTCATATATTTTTCTGGGATCATGCTATATTTATAAAGCTTGACATTGTATTTTATTTTCCAGGAGTCTGTTTGAGGAAAAAGTCACTGGAAAGAAAAGGTCCAAAATAAATTAATCTCAGCTCATTATCCTTTAACTTGAATTTCTCAATTAAAGTTGTGCAAACAAATCAGGTATTTGCATATTCTAAAACAAGCCATTATTTAAATATCCTTGATTCTCATTGTTGTACATCTGAAGAAAGAATAATAATGATAAACTGGTATATTTTATACAGTTCTTTATTACTCAAAGACATCTCTTTCCAAACAATAATCATAAGTCCTTTGCCTTCAATCTAACTTTTTCTTTTTTTTTGGTTAGGTTTATGTGTGTTCTAATTCTATATCAGAGTGCAAATTGGAGTAAAGGCATAAGATAAAGAAAACTTTTTCACTGTGTTTATGTGACATTCCATTCTACAAAGAGTAAGGCTTTCATCCTTAATCCGATATCCACTTAACTATACTGTAGAAGATTTATTTTGACCCCCTCTTGTTTCAGAAGGGGCTCAAAAGTCTGTAGCAATTTTTGACACTTTGCTATAATGTTTTTCTAACCCCCCCACCACACACACACTCCTCCCTGCCTCATTTTCATATGGACACAAAGAGTTGGGATAAAATGATGGTTCATTATAGTGGTACAGAGCTCTTATCTTCATCCGGCAAGAGTCATTTCCTTCCAAAGATTGAAATGCAAATGTGAAAATTAATGATAACTGCATTATCTGATAGCAGAGATAATACCAATTCACTGTCAGAGTAATACACAGTCATTCTACGATTTCCTCCGCTTCTCACAATATTCTTCTTACTGTCAGACTATATCTATGGTTAACTATGTTTCATAGGTTTCTGTTAATTTACTTCAAATGGCATTTCCCAGATCTTATATCTACCACATTTTCCCAATCAAAAAGGAAACTAAATCAGAACTGTAATCTCCAAGCCCTTCTTTGGACTAGTAAAGGGGAAAAAAAAAAAAAAAAAAAACCTCTGTATCATTAGTATGTGCTTCCTCACAGTAGTCTCCCAGCTGCCATTCCACTTTGCACAAAACAGTCCCCATCTTCACAGTTTAATTTCAGGCACAGACCACAACTAGCCTTGTCCTCCGCATGCGTTCACATTATTGAAAAGCAACTGAAAGGAGGTGACATTACAGATTTCTTGACCAATGTTTAGTCCAGATGCAACAAGTACACATATCTGATTTTATGCTTAACATTTATTTTTGAAAATTTACTTACATTAAAATTTCTTTTACTGAATTATGTTTTAAACCCAGTTGACTAGAACATAGTTAATATAACCCTATGATGATTTCTAATAGCAAAATATGGCAAGGTTAATTCACTATACAAATGTGAGCTCATCATCTGTAAGGCATTATAATGGCTTCTAAGGCACAATTGCCAAAATGATACTAAAAGGAATATTAACAGCTATCTATTGAGCACTTACGAAGCTGTGATCTCCATGTTTTACATAGAAAGTCTCATTAATGATGTAGTAATTACAATTAGTCCCACTTTATAAATAAGGAAACTGAGCCCTCGGAGAGTTAGTAACTAACCCAATGTATCATGAGAAATGCCAGACTGGATGAATCACAAGCTGGCATCAAGACTGCCAGGAGAAATATAAACAATTTCAGATATGCAAATCCACCTCTCTACTGGCAGAAAGTGAAGAGGAACTGAACAGTCTCTTGATGAACATGACAGAGGAGAGTGGAAAAGCTGGCTTAAAACTCAACATTCAAAAAACTAAGATCATGTTCTGGCAGTTCAATACTCCCTTAATTACTGCATCATACCTAACTGTAATATATGGATAATTAAAGAATATTAAAGGAGAGAAACGGCACCAAAATGACAGTGTGAATACTGGTCAGAATGGCCATCATTTAAAAGTCTACAAATAACAAATGCTGGAGAGGGTGTGGAGAAAAGAAACCCTCCTACACTGCTGTTGGGAATGTAAGTTGGTGCAGCCACCATGGAAAACAGTATGGGGGTTCCTCAAAAAACTAAAAATAGAGTTTCCATATGATCCAGAAATCTCACTCCTGGGAAAAATCTGGACAAAACTATAATTCAAAAAGATACAAGGACTCCTAAGTTCATAGCAGCACCATTCATTTACAATAGCCAAGACATGAAAACAACCTAAATGTCCATCAACAGAAGGTCACATAATGAAGATGTGGTACATGTACAGAATGGAACATTACTCAGCCATAAAAAAGAATGATACACTGCTATTTGCAACAACATGGATGGAACTAGAGATTATCATACTAAATGAAATCAGATGTGGAAGTCACTTATATAATGTCACATGTGGAGTCTAAAATATGATACAACTGAACTCATTTACAAAACAGACTCATATATATAGAAAATAAACTTATAGTTGCCAAGGGGGAGGTTAGAGGTTAGCAGATGCAAACTATTATACATGGAGTGGATAAACAAGGTCCTTCTGTATAGCACAGGGGACTATATTCAATATTCTGTAATAAATCAGAATGGAAAAGAATATAAAAAGGAATGTTTAATGGATTCATTTTTCTGCACAGTAGAAATTAACACAACATTGTAAATCAACTATACCTCAATAAAAACAAGAGCTTATTGACAGCATCATGTTACATGTTTGGACTTCTCTCTAGCACCTTTCAGCTTTTTAGTGTACAATGTTTGTTCATTAAGTAGTTAAATGTATGAGTACTGGCAGACTGAATTACCTGTGAGGGTGATAAAAGAAAAGGCACCGACTTAAAAAGAAGACTGAAATGATATGAAAGGTATGAAGTAAGTGTCCGACCCTTTGCGATCCCATGGACAGAAGTCCACCAGGCTCCTCTGTCCATGGAATTCTAGGCAAGAATACTGGAGTGGGTAGCCATTTCCTTCTCCAAGAGATCTTCCCAACCCAGGGATCAAATCCAGGTTTCCTGAATTGCAGGCAGATTCTTTACCCTCTGAAGTGAGGTATAGGCAAATGCAGATGAAAAGGAAGAACAGTGGATAACAACTATCATTTGAACTAGATTCTGAGCAAGGTAGTATCAGGGTAATTTTCTTGAGAGAAAAGAAAGAAGAATGAAAGTTGCAAACAGATGTGTGAAATATTGAAATAATGAGGTAATGACTTTTATATTGGCCTCAACTTTATTAGCTTAGTGTGAGTCTAGCACTCCACACAAATATGAAAAACACATAAGAAATTGAAGACTATTCAAATAAGAGTCACAAGTATTTAAACATTAAGGAATTTCACCATCAGAAATCTTTACAAATGGAAGATAATTTTTCTAAAGATTGCTTGCATGCGTGCATGTTAAGTCACTTCATCTGTGTCTAACTCTTTGCGAACCCATGGATAGTAGCCCACTAGGCTCCTCTGTCTATGGAATTCTCCAGGCAAGAATACTGGAGTGGGTAGCCATGCCCTCCTCCAGAGGATCTTCCTGACCCAGGGATCGAATCAGCATCCCTTAAGTTTCTTGCATTGGCTGGTGAGTTCTTTACTACTAGAGCCCCCTGGAAAGCCCCAAAGATTGTTTAGGTTCCATCTTTCCGAGTTAGCAGAGGTACAAGCAATTACTAAATGTGCCTTTCAGATGAACAACAAATAGGGAAAAATTGCACTGGGGAATCTGTATTTGATACAAATAGAACACTTTAGATAGAAGGTGATTCATTATGGAATTAAGCCATCAAGAAAAGTTGTGGAGTTGTCTTCAATCAAACTTCAAAAATAAGGTAAATCCTGATCCATCTTAAATGATGTCAGCTCTGTGCCTCAAATTCTTTAGATAATTTCCTTGTCCTTAGATTCTGTTCTATTTTTAGAGAAATATTCTATTTCTATTCTATTCTATTTCTAGTTCTATTCTGTTCATCTTAGGGTGACTGTCAG